>NC_048411.1:6455818-6493151 GCF_013103735.1 Etheostoma cragini | reverse complement strand
CAGAAAAATGGTCCAGAAAAAAAGTCTTCCAGCACCAACCCAATCGGCCAAGCTGACAAATACCAGAGAAACCCTGAAGCAACAAGTCTGGGGAGATAGCTCGGCCTGATTCTTAATAGTTTTGGTCTGAAACTTTGGTTCAGGGTTCGCTGGTGGCCTAGGTGAGGTGTACACCAGGGAAGGGAAAGAACAATCACCTCATTCATTTTAACTATAAAAAAGAAGGGGCTTTCCATCATCACATCATTAATTTAGGATCCTTATATTTCAATCCTAAACTGTACATGACTTGAAGACTTTTTTTTCTGAAGACATTGGCCATAAATGGGGGGACTGTGAATCTTCCAGCAATTACACAGCGCTCACTGTATCTGTAGAGGGAACATGTCCCGTTTGTGTATGTAGAGGGGTTGGGTGTTACTGAATGACATGGTGGTATGGACGGAGGCCCGGTTTTCTGAAAAAGACTTATTTTTTTAGGTTTTTGGGGGATCACACAGAGCTCCACGCACTTCTGACTTCACCTGTTATCATTCGTTGTCAGCACTGGTGATAAATAAAGCCAACCTTCTCCGTCATACACAGTTTCTTATTTGGCCATTAATGTTTTAGGAAAGTAGTAATATATGATCTAGAGGTTGATAGGGAAACCAAAAGCCGCCTAATCTTCTCCAAAATGGTTGTTAATAGAGGTCTGCTAACAGTGCTTACCACGCCACTGCTGAACACAGGCTGGTGATAATTGATTTAAAGGAAAACCAAGCTCAAATTGGCAAAGGGACCCTGTGACTCTGTAAACAGCGTCTGTTTTCATAAGCTCTTTACACCTGGGTGTTACTTTCACAAGCTTTCGTTAAACACATGTAAAGGACAACTGGCGAGGGTGAGTTTGTTCCCCCACCCCCTTTCTCAATCAATCCAGATCCATGCTGTGACATTGAAATGCAGTCGGTTTCAATTAAATGTTACAGGATGCTGCGATCACATTGCAGGTCCAAGTTTGTTTGAAAAGTAAACTCAGCTGTTTGGCATGAAGCGATCATTTGCGGTAGTAGAAAAAAATTGAAAAATCGTGTTGGTAAAATATTTGAAGATATGCCTCTAGACTGAATTACATTTTGGCAAAAACACATTTTGGCTCTCTGTATGCACTCAGGCTTTTGTCTCTGAGCAGGCTATTATTGTCTTTCTTTCTTTTTTTTTCTTAGAATGTCAGAGCATTCCTTTAAACTCGGATTGAATATCATTACCATTTATTCCTTCCACATTTCAAATCTTTTTTTTGTTCATTTAAGGTGTATATGTCACTGTTGAGCCTTTATGGAACAATCCATTTTGAAAAAAGTCGAAACAGAGAGTGAGGAAGAGTGTTTACTGCGGCTTTTAGTTACAGCTGGCTATAAAAGCTCAAGACATTCCTCACTGAGGTCAGGTCATCGGTGCGTACAAAGCCCAAGAGATCAGGCGACTGACACCAGACACTAAATAGGATCTCTGATTGCAGAGAGAGGTTAGGTGTGTGCAGAGATTTGCAGGATAACAAGTTTGAAATTGGAATATTCGTTTTTTTATAAATTGAGTTTAACCCCTTTTTCATTTCAAATGAGAAATGATCGTTTGAGTCTTTGTTCTTTTAATTGCTTCTCAAGTGGGTTGTGATGTTATTACTCCAGTGTAAAGCCATGTGAAAGATTCATGAAGCTGATATCACTGCAACTTACATTTAACATTTGCCTCTTTTTCATTCATTTCCAAACCATATCCCTTCATTTTTATCCCCACAGGTTACTCTCCCATCTGCCCTCCATGTGACCATGAAATGGAAACAGATGCCATGCTTGAGCACATGTGTGCCAGCGAGTTCGGTAAGCATCTTGACATCCATTGCGCCAAGACAGCATGCAAACTACACACTCTAATGTGCCTTGACATGTATCACAGCTCTCCATGAAATCAGAAGAACCGCATGAGATTGCATCAATTGTATCTTCGAGCTTCAAGCTTTAAAACAGTCAATAATGTCTTAACAAAGTATGTAAAGCTGCATTTTCCTTCCAAAAGTGCACCCTATATCAGACCGTACTTGGCCATTTCCACCACAGTGAACTCTATGCAACTTCTTACATGCCAGCAATGTTGCCAGGTTTTATGAAAAGGTTACATGTGAGGTTTTGACTCTTGGTCAGATGTACTAGGCCTGTCTGGTCTGGTAGAGGATGATGTTTTGTGACTAATGAATTGGGGTCATTAAAGTCTTTATGTGGCAGGTCATGTTTGTTCTGCTGTCTGGGTTACAGGAGACCTTCTGCACATGGGGGTCATTAAATGCTTTTCTTAATGAAGAAGTTCTAGATAAACTATGTATTGTTTTTTTATTCAACAACATTTATTTTAACTGTGTGTGTTTTTTTTAAAAATTCTGATGAAATAAAATATATAATTAAAAGTACTTTACTTAACCCCGAGCCTGTGTTGGTAAATGAGCTAGGTGAATGGCTCTACTCAGGCTACTGTGTGTACATACATAGAATTGAGCAAATCAGATTTATTTTTAAAGCGTCTTATACTCAAGGGATGGGTGTTCCTAAAATTGGCTGTCTGTCTAACCCACTGCATGCCATGTTGCCCTCTCGGTAAGCTAGGCTATTGTTGAGAGGGAACATCTTTAGCTGATGGAGGCACTTGATATAGTTGTGGAAGTTTTGCAGGAGGAACCCAGTACGATCCAAAGTCTTGGATTCCAGTAAGAAACAACATCAACTGAATTGCATATGTGCATAATGCACACAAGATGAAATATGTTAGGCTTTCATGTTTTAATCCCTGGCTGGTACAAAGTTTTTGGCAGCTTGAATTCCAGGTGCTAGGTCGGGCAAACATAGACTGGATGCACATTGGAAACAGACTTTCTTCCAGTTTTCATGAAAGGTTTTAAGTTACATTTGTTTAACGAATTCTCTTGGTGTTTATGCTGCGGTGATGGGACTCGCCTCTTTCAGTCTGCATCCTGGTTTGCCAAGAGGAGAGTGGCAACATTATGGGCTTGTTTCATCTCAGATGAAGACAGATTGCTTGCTTGTCATAAGTACCCTAACCAGCTGACATGTGAGGATACACAGACAGATTTAGTACCAGGCTGAGGATGAGACATTGCGCTGCTTATGCTGCAGGTTTGAACCCACAAGGGGCCGGCCTCCTCTGAAATGCAACAAACGTCACTGGGATTGCAGCGTGGCGTACAAATTGATTGCAGCAGATAAACATCTATTGCACTGTCTGACACGATTTAGCATCCCAGGTTATGTCACCAGCTAGACTAAAGATGTGTTTGTTCTTTCAGTAGGCCGATGGAATTCAGTTTTAGTCTGGCGAGAAAACTGCATACTATAAAAATACAGCAGCTGAAGCCAAACATGAGTGAATGTCTTGTCTTGAGGAAAAAGAAAATATGCAGATGGAGAAGAAAAAAAACAAGCTTTAATCATGATGTCTTTTATCCCACCAACGACGAAAGATAAGACCAGCATTCTGAATGCATCCTGCTGCCTTTGACTAAGAGTGAACGGACACGGCGGGTAGCGCGTTTTAGCAGCAGACATGCCTGTCTTTTTTGTTTGGACAAGCCCACAAAAAAGATATGATAGAATGATTTCCTGCTCTTCTCCGTGGAAAACCGCAGAGAGGCTTGAGGAATGAATCAGTAACTTGCAATGAAGTCTTTATAAATCTGCATGGACCAATTGTGTGTAAAACATTCCCACCCTGGCAGAGAGAAGAATTTTTGCTCACAGAAAACCTAACTTACTGGAAGTTGCGAAAGGTCTGTTCTCAGTTAAGATAAAAGTGTGAAGTAGTTTTTTTGTGATAAGCGTTGCTATTGCTTGACGCCATGCATAATGCTTCCCATCAATTGCACAATCGCTTTTGACTGCTCCATGTGGTTTGACCCTGATGAAAGCAGAGAATGCCGCGTCAAGACAGCTTTTGACTTAAGGTGGTTAGATGTGAAGATGATATGGCAGAGGAGTAAAGATTTTCTAAGAAAGATGTGCCTCTAGCAGTCTACATCACAGTTGTGTATTAAGTAACAGGCTCTCAATCCAGCACGTTTAGTTTCTCGAGAACTGTCACTCCCCGATTTCTCCGAAACCCTGATGAATCTCCTTCTAACAAACACACACACGCCCATACACACACATCCTATTTGCGGCACTCAGCTGCTAATAGATTTACAGCTCATCCCACTCATCACTTTGTTCCCACCGCAATTTATCTTTGTGCTTAAGGTTTTACGGTACCTCATTGTCCAAAAAAACTCCACAAACCCTTCAATTAAATCTTTCCCCTGCGCAGAGAACTCACTTTGTTGTCATTGCCAAATTGCTCCTTTCCTTTGCTAATGTAGTAAACCACAGGGTTGCCCTGCGCCCTGCACTGATCACTTCAGCTCATCTGATCAGTTGTGATACCATTATCATGTGAATGAGGAGCAGTACACATTCTCCTGCTAGGTTCATGACACCCTGGGAGCTGGAGGCCCTGTCTGTGCCTCTGAACTGGTGGAGTAAATCAGGTCAGGGAAACCCCCCGCACACCATTTAACAGTTTTAGCATTGCATTATTTAAGATTATTTGAGATTTAAGATAGTTTTTAAGATCTAGTGTTTAAGATCTAGTTTTTAAAATCTAGTTTTTGAGATCTAGTTTTTAAAATCTAGTTTTTGAGATCTAGTTTTTGAGAGCTAGGTATTTAGATCAAGTTTTTGAGATCAGTTTTTAAAATCTAGTTTTGAGATCTAGTTTTTGAGATCTAGGTATTTAGATCAAGTTTGTTTGAGATCAGTTTTTAATATCTAGTTTTTAAGACCTAGTTTTTGAGATCTAGTTTTTAAAATCTAGTTTTTGAGATCGAGTTTTTGAGATCTAGTTTTTGAGATCTAGTTTTTGAGAGCTAGTTTTTAAAATCTAGTTTTTGAGATCTAGTTTCTGAGATCTAGTTTCTGAGATCTAGTTTCTGAGATCTAGTTTTTAAAATCTAGTTTTTGAGATCTAGTTTTTGAGAGCTAGTTTTTAAAATCTAGTTTTGAGATCTAGTTTCTGAGATCTAGTTTCTGAGATCTAGTTTCTGAGATCTAGTTTCTGAGATCTAGTTTTTGAGAGCTAGTTTTTGAGATCTAGTTTTTAAAATCTAGTTTTTGAGATCTAGTTTTTAAAATCTAGTTTTCGAGATCTAGTTTTTGAGATCAGGTTTTAAGATCTAGTTTTTGAGATCTATCTTTTGAGAGCTAGTTTTCATATGTCAGGTTAACAGTACATTAATACCTAAATTTAGTTTTTGATCAAGTTAATATTGGCATTTGAACTAAAGACTGTGTTCCACAAAATAAGAGCCTAAAACTTAATGTAGGATGTACTTTTCTTTTCTAACTTTTCTATTGATAGAAATCAGGACTGCAAAATATATAGTTTTCAACAAGCAATTAGTTGGTTTTTAGCAGAATGCGGAAATCAGCAGAAATGCAGAATTAGACAACTAATGGAAATGGAACAATTTAATATTATTGTGTACTGACTTTTAGTACATATGTGTGTGTGTGTGTTTGTATTTCTGTCTGACCGCAGTTAATCAAGCACATTACTGGACCATCACTGTATGCTCAAGGACCTTGTGCAAAAGGTATTTTCAACAATTGGCAAGGCTAAAAAACGGCCATCCATAGAAAAGTTTGGCCTCCTGTTGAAGAGGAGCATCTGCAGATTAATTTCATACCAGATAAGTTATGATCCACTAAAGTTAGAAATGACAAATACATCCCCATTTGTGTTCTCTTGGCATCCACCCTGACCAGAAAGGAGCCAGGAAGTACCCTTGAGTGAGATTCAACTCTTTTTTCTTTGTAAGGGGAGAGGGAGAAAGGGATCTTCACTCTACTAAAAGTGCCCTTTTCTAGTTATATGATGATATGTTGGATTTTTTACCCCCAGAATTCTGTTTTTCCTTATGAATAATTCCAAGCAAATTGTGATAAAATTAGCAAAAAAGGGTTAATGGCCCCCAGGTTAGGAGCCTTTGATTTTGTTTAAGAATTCAGGTAATTTATTTAAAAGCAATGCCACACTATACTATACCATTATAAAATAGTAAAGAAAAAAAACATTATTTATTGTGAAATACTGAGTACGATAACCCCTCTAGGCTTGAGAAACTCATTTAAATTATATTAAATTATCAGAAAGAAGGAAAATCCCTTTTTAATTGAAATACTCAAAACTCGTGTCCACATAGCCTATAGTACATACTAGTAGCTGATAAGTTTTTGTTTCATTAGCACACTATGGGCCCTATTTTAACGATCTAAGCGCACAGCGTGAACTTAAGCTAGTTTTGACTTCGGAAAGAGGGTCTGTGCGCAAGGCGCATGGTTCAAAAGGATTGTACTTAGTGTCCTTATTAATTTCTATGTGTTTTTTTGGGCGTAACATGCAATAAACCAATCAGAGTGTCGTCCCCCATTCCCTTGAAAAGTCAGGCGCGTTTGTACCTTGGCACATTGCTATTTTGATGCACCCTCATATTTTTTATATGTAATCTTTTGCATGTTTGTGTGCTGATGCACTTCTGTGTGTGTTTGTGTGCGTAACAAGCATAGTTACGCCTAGGCACATTTCACTAATGCACTGTGAAATAACAATAAAATGATGGGCAAATGACTTTAGACCAGGTTTTTGTTGGTCAAAGAGCACAAAGATGGGCGCAGGTGCATTTGCTATTTAAATGACATAGGTACTGGGCGGTCTTAAAATAGCAAAGACACTTGCTTTTTTTTTAATACTGAGAAAAAAGTCAATTTAAAAAAAATGAGAATAAAGTCAGAATAATGACATTTCTTTAAAAAATTAAAATAAGCTGGATTCGGTATCAGAATTCCGAGAATAAAGTCAAAATTATCCTAACCCTATTTTTTCTTAGAATTAGGACTCAAATACATATATATTTTTTGATACTGACAAACTGTTTATTTTGTCATATCCTTAAAGTGTGTTTGTGTTGTTGGCTGGTTCAATCAAATGCCTTCATTCCCTCAGTGCAGTTGTTGTTGCTCGCAATAGCGCTACAACAATAGCCGCTTACTGAGATTTATATGTTTGTTACATCCAATACAAGCAAAATAGAAGCATACTGATGTACCAGCAACATCATTAAAAACCACCTACTTTTTATTTTCATGGGAAAATAGCTATTTCACAATATTATTATGTATGGATACAGGTACAGTTTCACTAGCTGTGAGCAGATTTTAACAGCTAAACATTTAATTTTGTTAACTTCTTACTGTATGCAGTGGCTAAAGAGATTAGGCTCCCAAACAACACGAGGTGAAAAGAAAGTTCATAGCGTCAAAGGATTATGGAGGATAGAGGATTTATCAAGACAAAGTCCTTTCAGGGGTGGGCCAGGCCTTCTCTTTTATGACTCACTGATTATGAATGCTGCCCATTTTGATTTCACATAACGCTAAGCCTCCTCACAGAGAGCGTTTGAGAGACTAGAGACAGAGGATGAAAGTCTTAATCCCTACCATGTGCACCCTTAATACTGGGAAAAAACAGGGCAACACTTTATTAACAATGGAAGAAATTAGCACAAAAGAAGAGGGGAAACGTTTTGAAGTTTTCTTAATGTCCCAGTTCAGGTTTTACTGTCAAGCATGATTCCGTGAGAAGTGAGTCAAAAAGGATATGGTGTCTAACACTGTGGAGAAAAATTGGACAGAAGTAACTGTTTTATCTAAAGCTTTGCTGGAGTGTGAAAACCATTCACGCTCAATCAGGCTGTTCCCTGCGCTGCAGTCACAAGACTTTGTCTCCGACATGACTCTGTGATTTATCCCGACAGCAGCGCTGCGCTTTTTTTGCCTCACATTGCCGAGTCATGAGCTCGTCTATGCTGGACACACATGTCAGTGGAAACCGAGAGAATGTAATTTGTGGAGGCATATGTAGATTTGGACCACCAAAGTCTGACTCGTGCTTTACTTCAAGACGGGAACTGGAAAACTTCTAGAGATTAGAAGGTTAAATAGAGTTTAGTGAAAGATCAGTGTTTTTTTCACTCTACCTACCTATATATGCACTAATGGAGAGAAGTTAGAGTGAGAGGGCTGAAGCGGTAGATGGACAGGTACCCCGGGCAGTTGGGGCAATTCGGGCCTTGCTCAAGAGCACTAGGCAGTGCCCCACTACTGCCACCCATTTACATGAAAGGACTGAACATTTAGGATTTAGTATCAGACCATCTCTGAAACAGTTTGTTTTCCTGATTTGTTTTTGATATATCACAATATATATGGATATATAGTACATTTACATTATATCAGGATATATACCAGAATTCCCTTCATATTACACACCCTAATAACAGTGAGTTAGCCAGTCTTGCTTTAGATAATGTTTTAGTCACCAATGCAGTAAAGCAATTTGTCAGAAAGTTAGTATAATGTGGTAGGGTCAACCACAATCTAATGCATAATTTTAGTATCTATATTCATCATTTAGTTTAGTTACTATATGAAATAACTTATTAATTGTCGCGTAAAAAGGTATAGTCAGGCTTGTGATTCCTTCTATTCAGTGAATGGTCAACTCCTTTTTGTTCACACAACTATAACGGAGGTTCCCTTGAGCCAGGCGCAGTGTTTGGTGGCCATCAGCCTGAATGTGTGTAAATACTGGTGAAGTTGAATGGTGCTCAATCAGAAAGGACTCAGCTGTGTGTCAGGATGAAGAGTGAGTGCACGCTCAAAACCTTTGATGTAAAGAGTAATAAAAATATATTGTAAAAGAAAAAAGACAGTAAATGAAATGTTGGAGTGGAGTTGGATTGTTTCACCAAACAAGTTGAATCCGTGGCCACTGGGTTGAGTAGTAAACGTCTATACGTAGGCACGCACTCTATTAACTGAACTACCGATTACCCAGTATTGAGTTTTTCTTGTCAATATTTGTACCGATACCACTACCTGAAATTTGGTACCTTTTTTCAGTAGCCTAGTTTCTCTCTATAATAACAATGGCATGACTTGCCATTCGGTCTGTATGCTTTACAGCAAGGGTCAGCTAGCTTAGGCACGTATGCCAAGTAGCAAGTGTGCAAGAGAATTTTTTGGAAATGTTTCCAAACCACATGCCAAAGGACCCCTTTCACAGCCATTGGCAGGAGCACAGACACAGACACAGAGTTATCTACGGTAGTTTGACTGACTTTTTCCCCTTTCTCATTCCGCAAGACCTGACTTTGTTGCCGTCACAGAATGCGTCTCAAAGGATTTAAAAAAACACTGACTAAGCGAGCTCGGTAGATGAACAGACTTAATGCTGTTTTGGCACACTTATTAAAACAAACATTTTAAAATGATTGTTGACCCATGCTTCACAGTATCACAGTAGCATACTGTCTCGGAAGAGACGGGGCTGACTTGCCGCTGATACCCTTTATCATGTTTCATTTTGCTAGCACAGAGGGTGACACACTGTGCATGTCTGGCAATGTTGTACTCATAAAATATTAACTAGCAGTCTTTGGAGCAACAGTGGGATTGGACAAAACATTTTGGGCAAGAACTCATCCACCTTTAAGCATGAGGTAACTTCTTTTTCTCCTTTTCTTCCCCGACAGCTTTCAAGGCCAAGATCAGGGAGGTGAAGAGAGAAAACATGGACCGCAAGGTGATCCTGCAGAAGAGGAAGAAGATGTTGAAAGAGGGGAACCTGAGCAAGAAGGACATGAAGACGCTGGTATTGTACTTGAAGAACGGCGCAGACTGCCCCTGTCAGCAGCTGGACAACCTGGGAAACCAGTATCTAATCATGGGCCGCAAGGTTGATAAGCAGCACCTGCTCACAGGCATCCACAAGTGGGACAAGTCCAGCAAAGAGTTCAAAAAGGCCATCAAGAAACTCAAGAGCTACAAATGTCCCGCTTTTGAGAACGTCTTCAAATAATATCCCCCCCCCCCCCCCCCCAACTCTTTTGGTCGCATCTCATCCTACATATGAACTTGCACAAGCATTAAAATCCCAAACTTTGCTTTCTGTTGTCCTGTTTATATATCTATATATCTTTGTATATTTACAGATATACTTTGAAATGTGCTTTCTTACGTTGTAGTTGATTATGGCGAGTGTTAAAGCCCTTCCTCACTGAAATCATTTCCACTATACGTATGTAGATACTTTGTTACACTTTCGTTCAACAAGTCAGTGGATTTTGCTTAAATGGATAGTTGAAGTAGTTTGGGAAATACACATTTGCTTTATTACTGAGAGCCCAATGAGTAGATTGATTCTACTCTCTAGACATGAAAGTGGTATTGATCTTTTCATCTAACTCTAAGCAAGAAAAAATATTCTTTAACATCTCTCTCCTTGTGATAAAACCAAATCATAACACTAGTGATTAGACTTCATAATTGGTAGTTGCAGGTAGTTGGAGCTTCAAAAGCCACATGTAGGCCTACAGAGCAGCTCCACATAGGGTTACTGTTAGTGTATTGACAGAAGTATGAGAGAGTGCTGCCGTCAGCTGATTGTTTTGTCAAACTAAAGACTGCACTACCAATCATTTTAATCATATCCTTTTCATTGTTACCTCTATTTTCATTACTTGAACAATCTTAAAAGAAGAACCACCAGTCTCCATCATGAGACGACATGTACATGCAACATGCAGATTTCTTTTTTTCTTGTTGTGTGTTGTCACCTGACACTTGGCTAAATTTATTTTTATTTTTTATTTTTTACCACTTTTCTGTCTTTTTAGATCCATTCCAACTGCAGTAATCAGTGTTCATCGGTAATGGAAAATGCTCTGTGGTCATGTTTAAACATGCTAAAGCTATCAAGTTGTAAATATTCCCAACTCTGTGTTCTGTTTGTTTTGCTCAACTTTTGCTGGCCTGTTTTAGCACTATTTTGTTTCAGATTTGAATGTCAGTAGTGCATTGCTGCCTATTACATGTACATAACAAAATTTTACATAAATATGGAAAACTGATGGGTGTCTCTTATATTATTGATTATATGATTGAATATTCTTTTATTGAGCTCAATAGACATGGCAATGTTGGTTGGCTGGTAGGTCCACCGGTAAAGTGAAATCTTTCCAACTACAAGCTGAATAGCAACTAAACTTATTACAGACATTTGTGACTAATGGACCACTAATTCCCAAACTTTTTTCATGTGAAGGACCCCTAAACTCACACAAAGTAGACCATGGACCGCCATTTGATAAGATTTCGTCCCATGAGGTCTCATCTGATAGGATTTTTGCTATTAGATATCTCATTACATAAAGTGCAGAAACCCATGACCAAAATAGTCATACAATCTGTCATTGTGTCATTTATGGATTGGATTATGGTAAAACAGTAGTGAAAACATGATTCCCCTTTTTGCTGGGGACCCTCTGAAACACTCTAAAGAAACCCTGGGGGTCATCGGACCCGCCTTTGATAACCACTGTCCTAGACGGTGTATCCTAATGATGTAGGTGATCCCATAGCATAAGCATCATGTTTTTCTGTGGCAAAATACTTTATTTGCATTACTTGCATTACTTGGAAAGATGATTCTAGGATCAAACTTTTAGGGGGGACAGCCCTTTATGAGAATGTGACACGGATATACTGCATGCAATATATCCATACATATATCCACCGTTAATCAGTAATTCCAGTAGCCGATAATCTCTGAGCTAGCTACTGAACAACAATGTCAGTTAACGTTTTTTGACACTACGATGAAACTAAACCTCACAATTCGTAAGTCACAGTACTCACAACCAATTTGACACAATGTTTGACACAACATTCAGCAAATTAAGTTGCTTATGTTTTAATATGGGTTCTAATCTACGCAATGAAATTACCAACTGCTTCTCTGTGGACTACCAATGTTAAACTTTACAACCACACTCCTGTTCTCCCTCTGACAGAATACTCAGCCAAAGGGAAGAGTCTGGCAAAACCACCTCCGATTGACCTAAACTATGCTTCGTTAACCCTTTCCTTGACCAGTTCCAGGTGCATAGCATCAGCAAAAGCGACACAGGATATTAAATCTGTTTCAAGCCTTTTGAACCTGTAATTGTTTGCCCTTTGTCATTAACAGAAAAGTTTGCAAACTTAAAAAGGGTCTAAAACAACTATGCCATCCAACCTCTTCTTTTCCTGTGAACCATCATTTCAGTCTTTGCATTTTCTGTGTAGCATGCTGTTAAAACATTAATAAACAGCCAGCTTCTGCTTTGACAATCATGTCAAACAGAGAGAAATCTTTCGGAGCTGTGCCAAACTAACATTTTCATGCATTTTGGAAGTATGAAGTATGCCACTACTACATCTCCACACCGAAGGATCCCCCCCCCCCCATCTCTCTGAAGGTTCATTGTAGATTTAGAGGCTGTTGGTGTCTAGTATTTGGTGTGTAAATGCTAATCCTGAGATAGACATCATTAACAGCACATGCTGATAGTGAACTCCAATGCTTTCTTAACAAAATAGGAGCACTGTATAATGTTAAGTCTGTGCTGATGGATATGGTCCATGCTAAACAGGCATGACTTTCCAATTCAATTTCATCTGATTTATGAACAGTAACAACAAACCAACAAATGTGCACAGAATTTAAAACACTCACAGAGAAGGCATGTACTTCTCCTTGCAAGTAACATAGATTTGAGAAACTCAATGATGAATGTTTTGATGTAAATACTTTTACAAGCTGAAATCTATCATGTCAGTGCAACAAGCGTAAACAACAAAACATGAAACCATTCTGTCAATAAAAAGGCTTGTTAAAATCCAGGAAGTATCAAACGGACCAACATCTCGCCCAATCTGGTTCCAATAATGGCTTTGGTATTGGAAAATATATCTCAGATGTGGACCTTGCTTTCCAATCATTACTTCAACTGCCTTCAAAAGAGACCAAGAAAACCCGGGGACGAGATCCAGCTTTATACAATAAAGAGAAGATCTGCAAAAAAACTCCTGTTTGATTTGTTGTCTCACCAAAAACCTCTAAAGCTGACAAAGCTGATGAGGTACTATTTTGATTGTTTCCGGCTCAGAGGCTAGGAAAATATTAAATTATCACTCCAATATTATTACCAAACACTTAAATACAGTCTGTGTGACAACACGCTAAGTTCAAAATTGGAAAGTCTGATTGGATATAGAGCTTTAAAGTCTCACCAGAACCTGCATGAATGGTGTATTGTCTGCTAACAGCTGGTTAATAATATATTATTATTAATATTTAAAAATCAATTAATATTGAGTGATCAATGCAAAATGACCTACAAAGTAAGTACCGAAAACTAATCAATTTTTTTATAATTTAATGAAAATTCTTATGTTCAGGGGTCGAGATCTGTGCAATATAACAGAATGTAATACAACAACATCTTCATGTAGTGAGTAAATATATATATACGACTTACATTTGTCAGGTGGACAGAAACACTTCTCCAGATGAATGCTAATTTTGCTCTGTGTATTCTTGATGTTTAAATAAGTCACTGTTTCCTCACGTCAACATGTGAACTTTAAAATGTGTTGATATGGCAATTGTGTGCTTGAAGCTAGTTGCACTGCCTCGAAGTGACCAAAAAAATAAGTTAATACAATTTTTATTACGTCAATCTCCAAAAGAATCTTGGTTTCCCTATTTTCTTTTCTAAAGTTTTTTAAATGTCTTAAAAGTCCTTTTTAAATTTTTCACTGTTTTGTTGTTAAGTTTAAATAAAAAAGTAATCTTATTGTTATATTTTTTCCATTGTCTTTATTTGCATATTTGTAATAAAAGTTATGAAAAAGTAATGGATAGTAGTCTAGTTATGTTACTTTAATACTGCAATACTTGGATTAGGTTACTGACTACATTTTTATTTTAGGTAGGACTAATTGATAATCGTATCAGAATACATTTTGTAAAGTAACCCTCCCAACCCTGCAGACAAGACTGTTTATTGTTCTTCTCTAAGATGCTCTTTTTCAGTTGCATGTCTGACAGAATTCTGGAACCTGTTGTTGCAAAAGGCACTTGCCATAGTAACTGAAACCCCAAAGAATAATGCTTAATTTCTACTGCATAGTACAGCTCCACTCAACTCTACTCAACTCAGTTTTGGTAGCAGGTACATTTCTAAATTTTTTTTCAACTGCATATATATATTCCGTCAACGTAGGTGAGAGTCTTATTCTAATTGTCATAGCGACGAGGCATCATCTTGCTCGAATGCAGCTCTCGCTGGATCCTTTCATCAGCATATAATACAGGAACGTTTTGTTGGGCTGCCACTTAAAAAACCTAAATCTTAGCCAAATCCTCTCACTATTGACGGCAGCTTGGCTATTTAAAAATGGCGGGTTTGTGGAGAACACAGGACACGTTACGATTCAAGTTGTTTTTACTTCACCTTCTCTGCTACTTTTGTAAACCAAAAACCAGTTAAGTCAAATTGTGCCATGCAGTGGAAAAGAGGCATTATGCAGCACATATTCTATATTTTTTCAACAATCTCATGAAAATACCAAAACCAACAATAAATTGGTCCTACTAACTAGTATTTTTTGTGTATCCAAAGCCTTATATATCTTATTCCTCTATGCCGCAGCTCCATGGTTGTCCAAAATCAAACACATCTGTAAGACACAATGTTGCTCTGGGTGACATGTTTCTCATTTACCCTGAATACACACATTTGACTCAATCCCAAATATACCGTCTGGCTGCCAGTAAATAGGCCTACTCAATAGGGAACCAAATGCCAATTCAAGATGCAAAATTCCTATTTTTTATATGAAACTATATTTGTGAACATTTAAAAAAATATCTCTCATCTTTATTAGGAAGCAATGTTAGGCGACTGTACAATATACTGATGCAAGAACTGATACACTTTTGGTACTTTTATATACGTTTTGGACAATAAGAACAGTATGCATGGCTTATCCTATTATAACTTAAATTTGTTCAGAAGGTGGTTTTATTTTGTCCACATTATTTACAAGTGTTGAAACATTTTCTGTATAGTTTTAGAAGTACTTCCTATAAAAACTTTATCACCCTAACATTTCAGAAAACTGCTTCCCAAAGACTTTTCCGACCTCTGAGATCACAGTGAGTCTGGGAGGAATAACTCCATACAGGAGGCTCTTTCTCCCCTCTGCGTTTCAAAGACACATCTGGAGAACTTTTAGATGCACCACTGTCCATTTAAATGCAACTCACATCCTCACATTAACAGGAGGAAACAATAAAGTGTTATTAAGGCGTATAGTGTAATATTGGCAGCAAATAAGCCAACCTAACATGACTATTTTTCTTTAGTTCTCCTCACCAGGTCCAAATGTTTAGTTTTATGGATCTCTGAACCATGGCTGAGTCTTGAGGTTTTAAAACGTGAGGCACTCCTCTGTTCTTAATCCATGTATATGCCTTCAAAGCTGCTGCCATTGCCCAGACTGCTATAAAACCATCCTTTGTATTTAATGGTATAGCTGTATTCTCTGTTTTATGGTGCACCACCAGTAGCCAGCAACTTAAAAGGGTCATTTTTTAAGATTTTATGTTGGCAGCTCAGTCAACTATATTTTGCACCATTGTAAATCAGGAACATATATACAAATCACAGTTAGAATGTAACTTTTAAATGATTTCCTGTAGTTACATATATGAAATACATCCTCTTTAACTGAGTTTGGACTGGGCTTTGAAATTCTAAAATACATAACTAGTGCTTTTCCAGAGTGTGTGACTGCATACATTTGCAAAGCCTTTAAATCGTGCATTTAATTTACCTCGACCGAAGCCTATAATGACGTCACACCCGAGTTCAATGTGTTGCATTTACATGTTGGATTTTTCATTGGGGGATTGCTCTAGCAAGGTCAGCCATAGCAATACCAGCCAGAAGTGGTAATACCTATATGTTGCTACAGCTTTCACAACTGTTGATGCAGGGGGCAGCCATGTTGGATTTTGAACTCCGAGTACTGTGAGGTTGTACATGTTCCGAGCTCAATAATCCAAGGTCAGGGGGCATGTTTCCAACTACCAAATCTGACTTCTGAGTACAAGTATCATGGTTTGCTACAGAACAAAACATTAATGTCTCTGGCTTGTCTGCAGTGCGCTAGAGACCAGATTCCTCTGGAATTCTGTGATCACCGTCAATTCGATAGATAAGTCATATCAATCTTCTGGCTGTTCAATGCCCAAAACCTCAGGCTGTTTGCCTCTTGGTAGTACAGCTTACAGCACGCGATTACGACTATATCAACCATTGAAATCCAGGGGGGAAAGGGAATAGCCAGAAAGGAAAATTAAACAGAGAAACAATTGTTTTCTTTTTCAGACCACAAGTGAGCAAGAGGAGGGGGTGGGGATGGACTACACATGTGGCAGGCAGCCATATGTTTTTGAATAATAGCCATTAGTTTTAAGAGGGTGATGTCAGTGTACGATTGCTGTTCCAGTAACTGTGTTCCTGAAGTCCTGGCTCAGATCCCTGAAATGATTCCTGCAATGCAAGATTCTTATTCTTTACTGAGGAAGGTGAGCGAATATTTGCAATAAACATCACTACATTTGCGAGTGTATTACGTCAGCCGGATAACATAACGTTTTAATCAAATCAAGCTTTTGTTGCATAAGAGTTGGTCTTAAGGATAATGGGGGGGGGGGGATCAGGTCTCCTTCAAGCAGTGGTGGATTTTTGATTCACTCCAATTTCAATTCAAAGCTTTTAACAAGCAGTTAAACCGCTTCCTCTTCAGAAACCTCTCGCTGAGTCGTATCTTCTTTGCCTATGAACTTAGGAAAAGATTTGAGCAAATTCTCAGTTTCTGGATAAGGTTGTTTGATATCAGTGTCAATGATGGCTGTGCTGTTTTGGGAGCACTTCACTGGCTATCACCAGCCACACATAAAAACAATTGGTAAAAAAATGAGAATTTATGAGTGGTCATTAAAAACCGTGAAGTCCAGTCAGAAATAACCACAGATGGCAATTTAAAGCTGTAATGGCAGCAGCTGTGTCAATGTGGGTTTGTGATCTTAAAATGTTTAGAGGAGATAGAGGAGAATTAAAAACAAAATGATCAAAAACAATTCATCAAAAAACAAATTGAATCTATTATACATTTCCATAAAGCAGTTGTCTAACCCTTCCTCACATCCGATAAATTCACAAAACGCCAATCAGTTTGCTATTACGGACTAGTTTGCCAATACTATAAAGATTTAAAACATTGCAAAATATTCTGATAAGAAAACTGTGTGCAAATTGAGTTGGATAGGGTTTCCCTGTTTGCAATACACAAAAGGCACATTTCTCTTTTGCTACATTAGCCATACAGTGCTTCATTTGAAGAAAGCTCCACGGCTCAGAATCATCCAAATCCATTCTGACAGCCTGTTAAAAGTTTAGTTGGTGTTCTCAAAAATGCCTCTTCTGCTTCCAAAGCCAACAATTTTAAGTGATTTTCATAAATTGTTCCCCCTATTAACCACAAGCATCTGTTACTTAGCAAAGTTATGACCAGGATTTAGGGAAGTATAAACCCAGCCAAACTCACTTTCACCAGGTTTTAACTGCATGCATTTCTTTGACATGTATCTTCATTACCTTCATTACCTACTTTACACTAGTGCGCATTATTCTTTGTCGTCATGTGATTGCAAACCTCTCACATCAAAATGAACCGTTTTATCTCAAATCCACCCAATATTTACAAAATAAGGGGGAGGGTTTTGTGTCTTTGCTTTTGTTGAAGGGACCACAAGTCATCAAAAAAATCTTTTGTTTGTCAGTGCCCTTGAGAATGACTGAGCAATTTCTTTAATGTATTTTTATTTATGGTTAATATACCATTTGTCTATTCTACTGATTGCAAAAAAACAGTAATGGTTCAACTTGCTACTGTAAGTGAGTTTGCTGTAAACATATATTATAGGTCTGGATTCAAAACTTCCCCGGCTGCACTTAGTTTCACTTTTTTTTATTGCCATTGACTTAAAGGGGACATATACAGAATTTTCTGGTTCATACGTGATTTGTTTCTACTAAAACATGTTTATATGCTTTAATGTGTAAAGCTCACTAGAGTAGTTGCCCGCCAATTGGAAGGTCGGTGGTTTGATCCCTGGTCCTGCAGTCCCATGTCAAAGTGTCCTTGGGCAAGACACTGAACCATGAGTTGCATTTACATTTAATGGGTGCAAAGCTACGTCACTGAAACTGTTGCAAAATTAAAGAACCCCGAGCAAACAGGTTTCATAAAAACAAGACTCGCTGACCTGGTGGTAGAGTCACAGGGAAGGTCAGAGGATCACCAAAGTCATGTATGAATGTTTGTTCAAGATTTCATATTAATTCATCTGATACTTGTTAAAACACACAAGCGGTGGAAATAGGTCTGGCAATGTAAGACTAATTGACAAGTGTCTCCTGCAAGGGCAGTTCAGAAACTCTACATCAATGAGAAAATTCACACACTAAGCATCCCTTGACTATGCGTCTTTGATTATTTCACAAAGCCTACTGGAAAATTAACAGTAGATCCATCAAGCCAGCAGTTATTGAAGGGTAGTTACTCATGTATAATAGCAGCTTTCACTGACTACTATCTTTCTCCCAGGGTTGTTCCATCATGCCCTTTGTGACTTCAGAACACAAGTGATTATTCTCTGGGTTGAATCTCTCAGCCCGGGGGGCGGCTTTGAACTTTGGCTGCCTACTTATTATGTTATCATGATATATTTATGCAAAAAAGACAGCTTTATGGGTTTTTTCCGCCTGAAATGAACGCACATTGCACATTTAGTTTTCCTGGAACGGTTCCCTTCGGAAAATGTTGAAGGTACAAGTAGTCTTTGAAAAGAATGCACATATTTTCTAGCTCTAATGCTGAATGTACTCTTACCAGGAAACAAGTGAAACAATTTACATAAGAGTCACTTAGAAACTGTGAGAGAAATAAATGCACAATGTCAGCTTTGTTCAATTTGCAACATTTAATACATCTAAATTATAGCATTCAGATAATATATGTCTTGTGTGTTTAACCTTGCAACAATGAGCAGGATCAGAGGACCAAAGGTTTCATTAGTCACTGTAAAAACTTCAATAAAAAAGGGGATTCTTGTACCACTCAGAGACATGTGAAAGGGCAAAGATATGATTGTTTGATTACAGACAATTTAGATTTTTGAGGGCTATAATTGTGATTGTAGAAATTAAAACTAATATTGTGATTCTGTGCGTGGGTTGGATCAGTTCTCTGAGTCATGATGTGGATTGCACAGCCAAGTGGGAACTCTAATTGTAAGTCTCCAAATCTATGGAAACCCTTTTCTGCCAGGAAAAGTATAAAAACATAGATGACAATAAATTTTAGATTTAGAAGATATTTCATAATTGAGAAATAAGTCATAATGATATAATGGTGAGTAAAAATTATATAGTACATATGTAGATAATAGCAATTAAAAATGTACTTTCTAACATGTTTTCATATATCTAACATTGATACTAGTATCCCATAATTTTTACATGGAAGCATTTACTGAGTAAAAATCCTGACCTAAAATCTCATGATTTTGATCAAGTAAATATAGATATGATATCCTATTTTTCACAACTTTTTATTTTTAACCATTCCATCACTTAACTTTAGCCCTTATTTCCTACTTCACTGATCAGAAGCAAATCAGCTCTGGTTTGGCACTCGCAAATCGGCGCTCATGTTGCTATGTGTGAATTGTTCAATGATTGCCTTGCGGATGCAATCCCGATATCTGGACTTGTTTGGGGGGGTCTGTCTGGGAGCTATAGCGAATTAAAGTGATGTCACAGCTATCACACTAGCTGTTCTTCCACTAGCATCAATGCCTCTATATAATCTCACATTCGGCATGTCTTTAAGATGTCCATCTAGTAAAATAATTAAATAATTTCCTGGGGTTTACCATATTTGAAGATAGATATGCGTTTACTACAGCTTTTGCTTTTAGAAGTTAAGCCATAATTAAATTAAAAGAGTTAAACAAGCCATACGGCTTGTTAATAATAGTTCTCATTATATCAAGATGGTGTGTCACTACTCAGCAGGAGTGGTTGAAAGAGAGACCGTGAGTGAGTCATTTTGTCCCTCGCCTGGATGAAATTACGAGGAAGCAGGAGTGTTTTAGTCAAATTCATCTCATGACTCACACACCAGCCTGCCTATTTCTCAGCCTGCTAGCATCTTAGCTACAGGTGTTTTGTTTTTGACCCCGCCTGCCTCTTTGCTTGCTTCTCCAATGCCTGTTTCTCCACCTGGGGGAGAGGCAGAAACTATATCAGAGGAACTAGGTTGACCTGGTGGAGCTGAAGACCTTAGGAAGGAGGCTTGCAGGGAGCGTAATTGGCAGTTAATTTTCTTGAAAGCTTGTGAGAAGGTATCTAAGATACTCTGGCTCAACAAATCTATTCCAGACAAGGATTAACATTTTCTTTCCAGTCCAACTCCTCCACCTGCTAAAGAGTTGTGTTTTTGTAAGCTTGTTAGCACCACCAAGGCTCCCCTAAAATGTTTGATATACTCCAGTGCCCACTAACACCCACCAGGCTGTCTGTTGCTAGGTCTGCTAGCATTTGGACTTCTGAGTTTTTGTCTGTCATCTGGCCTGCTCCCTTGTCTGCTTCTCCGGAACTGCTACTTGGTCAGCAAACCCCCCCGACCACCATCAGTCCTATGAGGGTACTCGCCAGGCTATTTTTCCTGGGAACCGTGGAGGACGCAAGAGATGACATGGTTGATATGGGTCCCAATGCCATGCACAGCCACTCTTCAGCCCTGAGTCCCAGCATTTTTGCCAGTCAGATTGCAACTACAAGCATAACTGTTTGTAGTTGCAATCTGACCGTAATGTTGTGTTACTCTTCATATAACTATGAAGAGTAACACAACAATATGGTTAATTTACACACACACACACACACACACACAGACACACACACACACAGTAGAGGCTCTGTCCTTGATGAAACTCAGTCACCCCATGTCTGCATCAGAGCGTATCACATAGCTTGGCAACACACATTGTCTGACGCAAAGCACAAGGGATGCTGAACAAACAGCAGATTTATTTCACCAAAATGACACAAAATAACTGAAAGCGCAAGCCCCAGTTACATTTCCACTGCAAACCCTTATGTTTAACACAGCATCTTGTCAAAAACCGTAGCTCACACTGTGTGCTGGGGAGATAGACAGATGGCCTTCCCGTTATATTGCTTCCACACAAATGAGGAGGGTTTAACAATGGGCGCAAATCTGATCTAACAGTTGGGGGGGTAACATAAAATTTCTGAAGAGCATTTTTGGAAGGGAACACAAATAATACAGCCACAATTATACTTGTAGAGGACACGTGTACACAGAAAAGCTTTAATACTATAATCAAATATAAAAAAAAAATTATTCAATTTTATTTTATTTATAGTATCAACTGATAACAAGAGTCTTGAGACACTTTACAGATAGAGTAGGTCTACACCACACTGTATATGTTTAAATATTCTAGATATGAGAACTTATTCTACTTACTTGGCGTTTTTGTTATGGTTGGGGTCTTGTTTCCAGTTTTCCAGTTCCTTTTTGTTTTTTTTCCCCATTTAGTTTTTCTGTTGGCCCTGCCTCTCTCTTCGTCTCCTGTGTTTTCCCCTTCCCCTGCCGCTTACTCCTGCCAGCTGACTACCCACACCTATTTGTCATTCCACCATCACCTCTTCTGCCGCACACACCTACCAGTCATCTACAATCAAGCCCAGTACTTCAACCACTCACAGTCTTTGCTTGATTATTGTCTCAGCTACCCTGGTAATACATGCCACAAGCTCTATCGCAGTCCTTTTGTTTTACTTACCTCTCTCAGTCCATCACCCATTCTTACCACTTGTGTCTCTCCCCTGCCTCCCTCGCCATCCTGCTCCAGGGCCCAGGTCCCTCGCCATCCCACCCAGCCCTCAGGTCCCTTGCCATCCTAACCAACCCCTGCCAGGCTTCCCCAGCCCTTGTGCCCTAGCTCCCGTTGTTTGCGCTCACCTCCCCACATCACAAAATGATCTTGTGTCCTCCACAGAAGATATATATTTAACTGCAGCAAACCCACTAATCAACCACTTGACATCATATTGAGCAAAACAACCTGTAGATCTTTACATTAACCCTAATATCAGTTTACACACATAACATTAGGATTATTGTCGTGTTAACGTTAGTTGTAGTGGGTGCATTTCTATCCAAGGTATTTAACTAGCTAGATAACTTTATTATTTTTGCTATTACATTACACTAACATAGCAATTTTTTGTCATGACTATTTGAGAAAACAAAAACATAATCTGATGTTTAATGTGAATAAAACAGCCTTAAACCGCCTTCTGACTACAATTGTGTCCCCCTGGTGGGATTTACGCCTTTAGGTTTCACCAGGGTTGTCTGGTAAGGGTTCGAGCCTCCTTTGGAAAATTCAAAAGGAGGCTTGATTATGGGTATATCCTAGGCCCACCGTACCCAGTTCCTTTTAAGTATTCAAGTTATTCTCACTCACTAAACTGAACCGGGTTGTGCAAGTTATTTGAAGATTCAAGATTATTTTATTGTCATTCCAAAAACACTTTGTGAAGTGCAGTGTAAAACGAAATTACGTTGCATTGGACCACAATAAAAATAAACATAGAAACCTATCAGCAGCTAAAAAGGGCATTTATAAATAATGTTAAAATATGATATATAAAAAAGATAGCTTGCATTTAAAAAATATGAGAAATGTAGAGATTTGCATGCATGTACGCACATCCCACACATATACATCATATGCACACATACTGTATTTTCCATCTTGTCTCAGTTCACAGTGTGGTGCTGTTCAACCGTCTGATTGCAGTTGGGAAAAAAAATGTTGCAGAACCGCACAGACCTACTCCTTAGGCTGCAATACCGCTCGCCTGAGGCCAAGAGAAAGAACAAACTGTGGCAGGTGTGTGTAGAGTCCTTAATGGGTTTTTTTGCCCTTGAAAGGCCACATTGTTTGGCCAGGTCCTCAATAGGTGGCAGCGTTACCCCAATGATTCTCTCAGCTGACCTCACCACCCTCCTCAGGGCTTTTTTCTCTGATGCGCTGCTGCTCTCATGCCAGAGGGGGATGTTGCTTGTTAGCACTCTCAGTAGTTCCCCTGTAGAAGGTGGTGAGGACTGTTTGGTTGAAATGGGCCTTTTTCAGTCTCCTTAAGAAGTGCAGGCGTTGGTTGGCTTTTAATGAGGGAGGAGGTATGCAGGGACCAGGTCAGGTGGTTATACATGTGAACCCCTAGAAACTTCACATGCTCCACAGTCTCCACAGAGCGCTGTTAATGTGTTCTGATATGTGCTTAGGCCAGTTTCTTCTGATGTCGATCACCAACTCTTTGGTTTTCTGAGCATTCACAATAAAGTTGTTGTTTTGGCACCATTCTGTGAGGTGTTTCACCTTTTCTTGTAATTGCCGTCGTCACTACCCTGGATGGACTCACCACTGTCTTCAGCATATTTAATAATGTGATTGGTGTTGAATTTTGCCCAGCAGTCATAAGGGTGTATAGCAGAGGGCTCAAGACGCACCCCTGGGGTGAGGTGGTACTCAATAAAGCAGTGGATGAAGAGTTAGCCCCCACTCGTACAACCACAGGCCTGTTACTCAGGAAATCAAGAATCCAGTTATGAAGGTGTGTATTCATCTCCAGTGGGTCAAGTTTGTTAACAAAATGCTGGGGGATTATGGTGGTAAATGCCAAACTGAAATCAATGAACAGCATCCGGCCCTGCACATTCTTATTCTCTAGGTGTTCCAGGCTCAGGCGAACTGCAATTGCTATTGCATCCTCTGTTAAGCGGTTTAAAGCAAGAAAATTGAAGCGAGTCAAAGAATGAGGACAAGATAGAGGGAATGTGTTCCTTGACCAGTCTTTCACTTCATTATTAGAGGGGTTAGTGCTATTCAACGGTAGTTATTTAAACAGGAAATGGAATATTTTTTTGACACAGGGGTGATGGCTGAGGTTTTATAGCAGGATGGCACAAATGCTTGACACCAAGAGGTGTTAAAAATGTCTGTAAGAAACTGTGTGAGTTGTTCTGCACACTGCTTTAACACTTGGCCCGATATTTTTGCCACTCTGATGGCTTTGTTTAGATTTGCACGAGCTAACCTGAGGGCAACCTCATCACCAGATTTAAGAGCAGGGTTTTTTGTCTTTCAACAGTGATGTTACTGTGGCTTCTCATTTGCTCTGACTGTGTTGTTTTTAGTGACACAGACATCCTCCATGCATTTATAGATGTAACTGGATACAGCATCAGCATACTCGTTGATGTCTGTGCCCTGGGTATTAGTAGCCGCATTTCTAAACACTGACCAGTCTGTATTTTCAAAGCAGCCTCGTAATACAATCATGGCTCCCTGCGGCCAGACCCTCAACTGCTTTGTGAAGGGCTTGGTTCTGGTAAGCAGAGGCCTATTGTATATGTAGGTATTAGCATGACAACAATATGTTCTGATGATCCCAGATTGGCAGGACGCTGCTTTGAACGCAGTCTTGATGTTAGTGTACACATGGTCTAGTGTATTTTCACCTCTTGTCACATGCTTGAAAAAGTGGGGAGGAACTTTTTTCATGTTCGCCTGTTGAAATTTCAGGCAACAAGGAACGCCCCCCTTAGTGTATGTGGTGTGCAGTTTGCTGATGTGTTGAGAACGTCCAGAATTCTCTCGGAAGATAGTAAGGGCGGGGTTTAACAGACAGAACCTCAATGTCCGGGAAACAGCATGAAAACGACCTGTTAATGTATATGCAGACTCCACCCCCGCGAGTTTTCCCACCGAGAGTCCTGGTCCTGTCAGCCCGGAAGGTTGTCAGTCCGCCAATAGCCCTATCTGAGAGACACTTGTTCAGCCAGGTCTCTGTTAGGACTAGTGCACAGTTGTCTCTCAGCTGCCGTGATGATGTTAAATATATATGCTTTCTTTAAGCAAAATTATCAGGAAACGTACAAACTTTCATTGTTATGCAGATGATACTCAATTGTATCTATCGATCAAGCCGGATGAAACTAATCAGTTAGCTAAACTTCAAATGTGCCTTCAGGGTATTAAAACCTGGATGACCTGTAATTTTCTAATGTTAAACTCAGATAAAACTGAAGTTATTGCTCTGGGGCCCAAGCACCTCCATGACGCATTATCCAAAAAGATTGTTACTCTGGATGGCATCACCCTGGCCTCCAGCACCACTGTGAGGAATCTTGGAGTTATCTTTGATCAGGACATGTCCTTTAATTCCCACATAAAGCAAATTTCAAGGATCGCCTTTTTTCACCTATGCAATATTGCAAATATCAGGAATATCCTGTCTAAGAATGATGCAGAAAAACTAGTCCATGAATGTGTTACTTCAAGGCTGGATTACTCCAATTCTTTATTATCAGGGTGCTCGAAAAAATCCATAAAGACTCTTTAGCTAATCCAGAATGCTGCAGCACGTGTTCTGACAGGAACCAGGAAAAGAATGCAGGGTTAATTGTGGTTCCTAGAGTCTCTAAAAGTAGAATGGGAGCCAGAGCGTTCAGCTATCAGACCTCCTCTGCTGTGGAACCAGGTTCCAGTTTGGGTTCAGGAGGCAGACACCGTCCCCACATTTAAGAGTAGGCTTAAGAATTTCTTCTTTGATAAAGCTTATAGTCAAAGAGATAACTGTTGTTGTGATTTAGCACTATATAAATAAAATTGAATATTACATTGTTAAGGAGTGAGGAGTTTCAGCTTCCGCCTAATCCGGCCCACCTGCTTCTTGTCATAGTTGTCAGATTTATCTATCATATAATCATTGGTATAGTAAAACTAGAGGAAGGCAGGGCATTACTAACCTCGCTCTGGGGAGTCATTCCCTGGAGTCTTTATGTTATTTTTTTGCCCAGGATGTTTCCTTGGATCAGGGAGGCTCCAAAATCATGGTAGCAGCTGTCGCCATCGTCCCACTACACGTAATGTGATGACATGTTACATCCTGCTACGCTCTGCTATGCCCTGCTACGTCCTGCTGTGCCTTGTTATGCCGCACAGTGCCCTGCTATGCCATGAACTACTACAAAGAACTATTAAAAACTACTATTTTTTGTGACTGTTATTGCCACTCTTCATTTTAACCCCAATCGGTCGTCAGACACCAACTACAAAGAGCTTGGGTCTGTCCGAGGTTTCTGCCAGAAGGAAGTTTTTCCTCACAACTGTAGCACTGTTGCTTGCTCTTGAGGAAACTACTAGAACTGTTGGGTCCTTGTATATTATAGAGTGGTCTAGACCTACTCTATCTGTAAAGTGTCTCAATATAACTCTTGTTATGAATTTATATTATAAATAAACTTGAATTTAATATAATTTAAATTCAGCCAGAGATAGTCTATTTTACTTTCCATTGAGAGGACGTTTGCTACCAGAATAGATGGTAACGGCGTCCTAAAGGGATTTGCTCTCAGCCTGGCATAGGCTCCGCCACGGCAACCCTGTTTCTGCTTCCTTGTACTCCGAGCCACCATCGTCTTTTCCGGGCAGTGTTAGAGAAGGCTGCTGGCATAGAGCTGGTCACGCCAGGTATACACAGCAGTCTAAAATCATTCCTTTTGTTTGTGCTGCTCAGATCAAGTGTCCTGGCTCTGATTATGGCAGCATTAACATCCGATTATGTCAATCATAGACTAGGTGCCTTGTAGTAGTCCGCTCGGGTTCAGAGGCGTTCTTGTTGTCTTCTTTGTGAGCCGATGCAGGAAATGCCTTTTCTAATCATGTTAAAGTTCCAAGATTTAATATATTTAATGCGTTAAATTACAAAATAACCACAATATGTTGTTTAATAAAGATCTATAAGACAATATTTGCATGAAACAATGCTGTAAAAAGGGTTATTAGCCCCACCCCATTCAATAATGAAGTTTATAAAAATATAAGAATGATTTCACAAAACTGCTGTAAACTGCAATGAAGCTAATTTAAAATTGTTTAGAAAAATCCTGTAATGATATTAAAACCAGATAGAGATGTATTAATTAATTATTGAATAAGAAAAAGGCATATGCAACTATTCCATCTCAGTTATCTTCTTTATTTGTTCTTCATTTGTCATGTGCTTTGCATGTTAATTTGTTTGCTTTGTTTTAATTGTTAATTCAATTTCTGGCATTATTTTTTCATGTTGCTTTGGGCATGGCATGCTTATATTTTGTAGTGTTGATGTATGATGTGACTTGACCTCCTTGTTCTCAATTAGTGTAGATTTGAGTTATCTGTGGAACAGTGAAGGGGCCATGTTTTAAGAGTGTGTGGAACAGAGAGTTTGGGACACAGAACGTGGAACAGAGAGCTGCTGGCATAAGCTGTTTCTAACCACACGTTTTATGCAAACGAAGTAATATTGAATAGAAAATGTCTCACGGAAACAGTAAAATTTGATTGAATTTCATGGATATTGGCTCAAAGTGTTTTATGCTACTGTGTCAACTCCACGCCGTAGCTACGCTGTTTCTCCTCCGACTGGCAGTGACTTTGAAGATTTTATCGTCAGGTGTAAGATCACAGGGTTGGGCTACAAAATGGATACAAGCACGGTGTCCTCCATAGTATTGGAGGTTTGCAAAGGGCTGTGGACTGCACTGCAACACGAATATTTGCCCTGCCCCAACCAGCTGAACCTCCTGGGACCGGAGTCCAAATCCTCCATGTTATTGTTGCTTATGCTGCTTTTCCCCTTCACTGCAGTCTCATGCGTCCCTTTCCAGGTATGTCACCACAATTAATTAAAGCATAATACATTGTATGTTCATCAGCATGTTTGTTATACCTATGACTATGGTATATAATTACTCCAGAGCAAGTTCGGTGACTCAAAATGCCTTTGGCATCATGACTGCGCTGTGGAGAATTCTGGGAAGACCATTTGAATTCCAGCCAGACAATGCTGTGAGTGTAGTTACAGCGTGTGTTGTCCTGCATAACTGCAGGTGAGAACCCCAGAGAGCCGATACATACCACCACATATTGCAGACTGTGACTCTGATGGATCAGTGCAGCCTGGAGAGTAGCAAAGAATGGTGGCAGACAACGCAAACTTTGCCCCCACAGATCCAACGCCTGTCCAGGTCCCGTTCCACCAGAGCTGCCATAGCTGCTTCAAATGACTTAAAGTTTTTTTTTCCAGTCTCAACATAGAACTGTTCCATGGCAAGATAAATGTCTGCTGTGGTAAACTTGGTCATGTAGATCTCCATGATGTAACCATGAATGTTGTATTGTAAATAATCAACAAAAAACAAACTTTCTGTGGTATTCTTTATTTACTTTAATGCCATTGGAAACATACTTTCACTGGCTTTATTTGCATTAGTTTTTTTTTACCGAACTTCAGATAATTCATTTGACAAGTGGATGGAAACTTAGATCCAGAAAGCGCATGGAGCAGAGACAGAAGCGCATTGGTGAGAAGGAGAAAGAAATGAAAAAAAGAGCAATCACACACAAGGAAGAAAGGAGAGAGAGCTGGAGAAGGAGGATGAGCTGACAAGAAAGTGGGGCTGGCCAAACGGAGACAACGCTACTGGAGCCAATAGCAGGGACAGTTAGTGTGCTGAAGATAGCGACTGAACCCCAGACAAGCGGTGATGGCTTGTCTGGTTCCCACGGGTCCCACTGCTCTCCCTTGGAAAAAAGAACCAAGATTGACGAGCATTATCTGATTCAGAAACACGCAGTCTTCCTGGGTATAACCCATTGGTGTTAAACGAGTATCAGAGATATATTGGAGACAGTTTAGAGCCAAAAAGGACACTGAGTTGGCTTTTTTCCTCCTTGACAACCAACCATTGAGCTTCACTAATTCCTCACGGCTACTAGAAGGGATGGGCGTTTTTAGTCATTAATGTTAATAACTATCAGCTGAGAAATGTAAGACTATTGTATGTGGAAGGTTAATCTGAAGAGGTGTGATTTGATGAGTGTTTTAAAAGTGTCCAGGTCAATGCAGTCAATGATCCCAGAGGGAGGGGGCTGCAATGGTGAAAGCTCTGTAACCCCAGGTACCATGCTGGGTCCTAAGTGGTGGGGGGAGGAGGTTACAGAGGGGATTGTGGCTGTGGAGCAGGTGCACATAGTGAGTTTTTAGTAGATAAACTAGACTATGCAAAGAATAGTTTTGTCAGAAGTTAACATTACGCATGGTTGAAGATTGCAAACCATCTTGCTTCGAGTTTAGGCTAAATGGAGAGAGGTAGAATTGTACAAGTTGGTCACTTGTGCAGCATACAGGGTTGTGGCAGAGACATTTGATGTCAGCGAGACAAATGTACATCACTGTGTACTGTATATGCGGTGTGCAGGGCCATAGGATTCAATCTGTTGAACCAATTCATCAATTTACCCAACTTGCCTGAGGCAAAAGCACCACAACTCCACTATGCAACTTGTGCCACATGTGTACAGCGCACTGGATCCTGATACTTTCCCCATCCGACAAATACCAAGACTATAGTCATGTATTACACGTTTTCTACATCTCAACTTATTCAGCAAAGCTGTTTCTATCTCCCATTTTGCGCATTAACTCTTTTTCGAAAAAAAGGTAAAAACCACCTTGAGCGAGCTTAAACACTTTTTTACAATTTTTCTTTCTCAAATGTTGCCGTTTTCATGGACATTTTCTATTGTGCTTCATTATGCGCATTAAAATACGTTGATGGAAACATGACTTGTGACCTTGTATACAGACGACTCTGAGGTTGCAGTCTCTTAAGCGGTTGTTTATGGCTGTCAACATTGCCATTTAGCTATTCTGCTGCACTGTGTATCAAAGTCTGGCAATGCAAGACACTGACATTGTGGGACATCGGATTCAGCATTCTCAACCTGGCAGACCCCCGTAAACTTTGAGTCAATGTAGAAGAAGAAGGATGACGACTCCCTCCAGTATATTAAATTTGGACTGCAGTAACTATTTTAAACGCTTGCTGTCATTTTACATAATGCACCTTTACCATTCTTCAAACAATCACAAACCTAAAATGACATTCTTTCTCAATTATTCTTGTGAAAAACTTTATTTCGTACAGTATAGGTGTCATCTGTTCAATTTGCACTACACAAAATCATGTATTATTTTCATTTTGTTAGGGTTTGTTCGCAACAGCCACCCCCACAGTTAACACTGCGAGTCGCTGCCAAGTCAAAGCTCATGAAAAAGAACCTGAGGCGGGTTGGCACCCTGTGATGACAAAACAAGGCTGGGCACGACTTTTGACAGTGGCTTGTTCAAAACATGTCTGATGATTTGGGCCTTTGTGTTTTCTCTGATTAAATAAACTTGAAATCACGAGCTGCTAAGAAAACACTTATAAATTTGATGTCAGAATGATATTCCAGTGGGAGGATTTTTCCAGCTCCATATGTTTATTTAGTACACTTAAGGGGGAAAAAAATCCCCGGGGCACTATATTTCATTACACAGGCTCACACACATACACACACACACACACACACACACACACACACAATAGAGAAAGCAACGCCTCATTGACACATTCTCCTACACTAACCTTTTAAAATACAGTCATAGTCTTGTCCAGGGTTTTTCAAACTTTTCCAACACATCATTTTTTTTTTTTATTCCACAAATTGTCACCATTTAGGCGGTCAAGAGCATTGACCAGAGCACTGAGCTCCAAATATCAGTGTTAGTAATCTCCATGGAAATATTTTGATGCAATCAAGCAAAACTACATGAGGTTTTTACCCTTAAGCTTGAGAAATTCCAGTGTCCCATATTATGACTTTGTGGTTTAAGTCATGTTATGTTCTGTCAACAGCCATTTTAAAATACAAGGCCAACCTGGAAGTTTTCATAGTTAAACCTTCTGAGAGGGATCTTGTTTTCATTTCAGTTGTACTGTATTTCAAGAACTATAATGTCAGGAAATGCCTCATAAGTTTGATTTGACATTTATACATTCCTCAACAACTGATTTGTTTGTCTAATTTGCTATTTTTGTCACTTTCCTAAAGCTTTTGGGCAGTAGTTGTAGCAGAGTAGCAAAATAATCTGATGACTTGCTGTGGATCCTTCTCATCAAGAAAGCCTTCTGGGAAATCAAAATTAGAATCAGTTCTTGTGCCAAAATTAGGTTCTGGGAAGTAATGGTGCTTCAAATTGGGTCATGTTTACTGTGTTCTTGAATTTTGACAGAAGTCCGTTTGAATTACTCATTGATGTGGTATTCACAACTTTGGAGGGGGAAGTAGGAATTTTTTAATGGCTTCAAGATTACATGTTGCATTTTTAAAGGGTCAGTTCTTTGTAATCATAGAAAAACACATTTTTCCACTTACGTTGGTATATGGCCATGTAAATGTTTTTTTTTTCTTTTAGTTGCACAGGATTTGAGATATCCAAGTCTGAGATATTTTTCCCTCACTCAAGGCCGGTGAATGGGATTTTGTTTGTGGTACTTATAGCATTTAAAATGATATCGTATCAGGCACCTGTGTGGCTACGTACCATATACAGAGGTTTACTCCTCAAAGCAGCAGCCATGGGTTAGACACCAACCTGTGGCCCTTTGCTCCATGTCATTGCCCCTCTCTCCCCCTTCCATGTGTTCAGATTTCCAATAAATCATGGCCTAAAATGCCCCAAAAATAATCTTACAAAATTAAATGATATGACAAAATTAATTCTACACTTTTTAAGATTGTCATTTAGCATCAATGGAAGAACACTGTTGCAACCAGTAGCACACTGGTTGCAACAATATTCTCATGTGTTGCGTTGCATATTCAACTTGAATATATGATCTCATAAGATCTGTTTGAAGGCAGCAGAAATGGATTAGAAACCTAGTGCAACATGGCCAAGGTATCGGCCATCCTCTAATTATTTTTATTTTTATTATTAATTATTGAAAATGTGTTTCTCTTAGGCTATATGATGTTTTAAAATGCTGGTTTCTACAGAAGGCCAACAGTAACCCCATTCCTTAAGTGCATGTAAACTGTTTGCAAACCCATTTACTCACTTTCAGCTTTTATTTATGTCAGTGGATGAAGCCCAAAAGTGTAATTGAGCAAAACTCTTGAATTTCTGTCGCAATAGAGTGATGACAGGGCTTTAGTGTGCTATAGATCCACAAATCTAGAATTCAGTTTGTGGTCCAGGATATTTCCCTACCACCAAAGGAATAAACGAAAGAGATCTTGGGAAATAAGCTGTTTGGCATTAAAATGAAAGCAAAGTTATGGAAGTTAGATGGATATTCACTTTAAACTCTGATGATCTGCTTTTAATTTTAACCTTATGTTAGGATGTTTTCTTCTGTGATTGACGATTATAATTCTGGAGAATTTTTTTCTCATTTAAAGGCCCCATATTATGCTCATTTTCAGGTTCATACTTGTATTTTGAGGTTGTACCAGGATAGGTTTAAAAGGTTTTATCTGAAAAAACACCCTTTTTTTGTTGTCCTGCACATTGTTGCAGATCCTGTGTGTTTAAGTCTCTGTTTTAGCTACAGAGTGAGGTATCTCACTTGTTTTAGCAACAAAATAGCTAAAACAAGCTGTTTCTCTAACTTTGGTCAGTACAAGGCAGGATTAGCTGGGAGATTTCTTCTAAACGAGGGCACACTTATCGAATACTTGCAGAACAAGGACATGGAAGTAGTTATTTTGTGGATTATGGTGAACTAGTGTGTGTTGTAGCAGTGTTTTGCCATTGAGAACGAGATAGCATGCTAGCGCTAGCATGCTATGGTTAGTAACTTCTTCTTGGCTAGTGACGTAGAAAGCCATGCAGATTTTGAACAGCTCACTCAGAGACTGAAGGCAGAAGACATTCAGAAACCGTATCTCACTCAAAAGATCCCACTCAAAAGATTTTTCTCTGGTGTGGAAGCACCAGAGAAAGAAAATAACACCCCAAAACCCAGAAATAATTGTTTATTGTATTGTTGTTGTTATTTATAACTGTTTAATCACTTTGTTTCATAACTGGACACTTTAACCATGACCAGATGATTCCACAGCTAACTTTGAATAACTTTGAAAATAACTTAGTGAGGCCTCTTGTGCATAGTCAATCTTTAAAAAAATTTAACTTAGGGACAACTCTTGAGCTATTAAGCACAAGAGTCATCTCTAAGTTAATTTTAGATTATTTTTAAATTTTTAGATTATTTTTACATTATTTAAAGTCAATATAGCAACACTATTGCGATGGCATGATGGGCTACAAACATGGGGTTTCTTCTTTCTCCTGCATTCATTTCAAAACTGCAGAAACTAACACCAGACTACCAGACTGGAGTTAAGGATTATAGGCCTATCACAAACGTTTGGGCACAGCGTTCCCCTCCGCTATGCGCCGTTCTTCTCTGCTCTACGGCCAGTTTACAGCATCAACACTCAGTTAACAATTAATTTGTAGACAATTAAGACGCGGACATACCATTAACACAAGTTGGTTGGGAAATGTCAAGACAGAAACACAACCTTCTGTCTCTCAATGAGGCTGTTTTCACCGCAAGCGTGTCTGCTTCACTTCCACTTTTGCAGACTTTATGACGAGCCACATCCAAAACAGCCCAGCGGCCGATAAAAACCTACAGGAGAATTATGACATGACCATTTTTTTAACTCACGTGCCAGTTTTGGCGGCCCTCTGGAGCACCACTATGACGAAAGTGCTGTTGGAAATTTAAGGTACTTAAACAATATTATGTACTATTGCACTATAAGCATGCAACATTTTTAACGTGTATTCACTAAATTTTTAAGTATTGCTACTTAAAGGGGAGAAAACTGTCACCAAGCTGCGAACATTGCTCACTTGTCATTAAACATGACTGCATTCCCTTCAGGTTAGTTGGTTACCAGGTCTTGGTATTGAGTTTGCTGGCTCACTGTCATGGTAAACTGGGACGCTTGATGGAATTGAGCCACTTTTAATGACATTTGTTTTACATCTGCTTTTTCTTCTATGACAAGTCCACATTTCTGCCACGAAATTGATTGTATTGTTTTGAATTACTTAATGACACAGACACCTAGTATGTATGAAAGTAGCATTTTAGAGTTCATTCATTTTACAAAATCTTATTAGACTTTGCCTAGAGCAGGATAACCAAAATTGAAATTCAACTAACAGAGATAATATCATTTACTGAGCCTGGGGCTTTACTTTTTTTTTTTCTCATTTGGCATAATAATCTCTTGATTTATCCTGCCCCACAGGTTTTATGTTCCACTGGTTTCAGACAAACAGTAAACATTGGAATACTTTATATAAGACACTGTTTGACACCATGCACATCTGCATTCATTTTGGTTCTTATTTAAGCAAAATCTGCAACACTAAAAGCTTTTCAGTGTTCAAAATCCCATCTAGTCCCCAGAAAAAAAGAATAACCACTGTTAAAAAGTAGAGTTGGCTGGTGATATAATGCTGCTAGGTTACAGTAGAAATAGAGGAATGCCGGTGTGAACCGTGGACAGCAGTTTAAAGTTAAGAATGAGTCTGGAGAAAAGACTGTCTCATGTTTCACTGACACTGAATGGGAGATTGAACTGCTATTTGTCCAAGCCTGCAGGGCTTATAATGAACGACATGGTGTTTCTGTTACGGCAACAGTATCAGGTCATAGATCAGCAGTGTCAGCAAAACATTACCGACTGGGCTTCAATTGAGACAAGTTTTTGAAAGTTGAAAAACATAGCAGGGTTTTATTACTGGAGCTGCTGAAAGTAAAAGCTAACATTTTGAAATTAAAGAAATTTCAGTGAAAAAACCTCCAAGGCTACTTAAAAAAAAAGCAGTAAAGGAAACATCCATCAAATTGATGGAGAGAAAAGTCTAACTGACTGATATCTGTAATTTATGAGAGGCCAATATCGACATGCTGATATCAGGCTAAGAGGGAAAAACTAGCTGGAGTTGGATCTGGACACAACTGGTGTGATTCAGATGTATCCCAGGATCGATTGTGTGCCAAGCAGATCATGGAAGAGAAATACAATGTGACTGAATAATCATATGTTTCCCTGCTTATCCCCATATACATCACACCCTCCATCTATCTCTCATTTAAAACTTGTTTTCACCACAGAGAACATTTTCCATCCTTTCACTGGTGTGGCCTGACGTCGGAGAGGGAAACCCCGCGTAAAATCACCGTTCCTACCTTAAAGGCTGACATTAATCTTAATTATGGGAAGGCATGGCACACATCACAGTATGTAGAGTAAAAATGATGCGTGCTATAAAAGGACAGGGCTTTTTATGTGGAAAAAACATGTTTTATGCTACTTTGTAGTTCTACTTCACTTAATTTCAGAGGCTGTTCTTCTTGTCTTACATGTATTTGACAGCAACAGTTTGGTAGTATTTCATAGTTACTAGATAAACTATCCAGTTAAACTATCCAACAGTATTTAAAGTATTTCAATGAATAGTCATTCACACATTTTGGGAAACAACCTTATTCACTTTGTTGATAAGAGGGAGATGACAAGATTGATACCACTCTCTTTCATTTACGGACGCCTGAACAGTCTATAGGAGCTAGGGCTCCCTCTAGTGCTACATGAGAGCCAGTAGCTATGTTTCCATCCACTTGTCAATCGATTTATCTGAAGTTCAGTAAAAAAACTCATGTGAATAAAGCTGGTGAAAATGTGTTTCCATTGAATGGCTTTAAAGCGAATAAAAATCGGTGGTAATGTCATCACATGCTGCTACGTCCTGTTGTGCCTTGTAATGCCGCACAGCGTCCTGCTATGCCATGAACTACTACAAAGAACTGCTACAGACTACTAATTCTTTCTATTTTTGTTATTGCCACTCTTCATTCTAACCCCAACCGGTCGTCAGACACCGCCTACCAAGAGCCTGGGTCTGACCGAGGTTTCTGCCTAAAAGGAAGTTTTTCCTCGCCACTGTCGCACTGTTGCTTGCTCTGGAGGAGACTACTAGAACTGTTGGGTCCTTGTAAATTCTGGAGTGTGGTCTATCTGTATAGTGTCTTGAGATAACTCTTGTTATGAATTGATACTATAAATAAAATTGAATTGAATTGAATTGAATTGTTTCGTGATCAAATTGGTTTTAAGGTCTTTCCAGCCGCCAGGGTACAAGCGGCCAAAAAGGGTTTACTCAGGAGGGTGGCTGGCGTCTCCCTTAGAGATAGGGTGAGAAGCTCAGTCATCCGAGAGGAGCTCGGAGTAGAGCCGCTGCTCCTTCGCGTCAAAAGGAGCCAGTTGAGGTGGTTTGGGCATCTGGAAAGGATGCCTCCTGGGCGCCTCCCTAGGGAGGTGTTCCAGGCACGTCCAGCTGGGAGGAGGCCTCGGGGAAAACCCAGGACTAGGTGGAGAGATTATGGGTGTTTCCCAATGTCAAGGAAGGATCCTTGAAAGCCTGAGTTTCGAGGATGCCACGTCATCAACGTCCGTCGAAGGACCGTTCCAATGTCAAAAATCCTCCGAATTCCCCCAAGGACTGAGTCCTTCATTCAGAAACTTTCCCATAGACAGAGAAGGATGCATATGTGTATCCTTCGCGGTCCCAAATCACCCACAATCCTATGCGCGGGCCTTCGCCGTCTCGTTAAAAAAAATAATAGCGGACTTCAGCGGGAGTTCGAGTGGCATCGCTGACGGTGAAATGATGACTTAAATGTAAGTATCTTTAGTGTGTGCCGTACATTTGTTATCACCGTTAATGTTTTACATCAATGTAAAGCTTAACGCTTTAAAGCTTGTACAAATTGCTCTAATAATTAGGTAGATACACCCCGAGCTAACGTTAGCTAACTGAACCTATAATTTAACTTTCGGCTGTTAGCTAGCTAGGTTGCTGTCTTTGCACAGTTTAATGTACGGTGGCATGTTCATCTCTTTTTAAATGCCGTTATCGTATATGCGTAACGTTAGCAGACATTTAGAAAGTTGGTGTGTTTATCACAGGTTGTATCTGTAGACGGGAGGTAACACTGCACCGTGTTAACTTCACTAGCAACGTTCAACGAAGGCTGACATGTATGAGTACTTTCCCATGTATTAACGTAATGTTATATCATTCATAACGTTCGTTACGTAGGTAACGTCAGATTATATGAGTATAGGCGTAGCCCTCTAAGGGCTACGCTATTGGGTTTAT
>NC_048411.1:6453956-6455718 GCF_013103735.1 Etheostoma cragini | reverse complement strand
AAATGCTTTAAATAAACTGGTTTGTCTGTGTCATTAAGTTCTTGGGCGTATGTATATAATATAAACTGTTTTTTTTTCCGTTAAATTGTGACCTGCAATTATTCAGATGCTATCTGTTGTAATAACTCAGGTTTACATGTATCTTTACTATAAGATATATTTAAACATTACTATATATTGTATACACAAGTATATTCAACATGAAGGGCGATCAGACACAGCTGCAGATGAAGGTGTTGCCTCCAGACTACAGACAAGGAGAAAGTTTTAAATTAGTCATCCAACCTGTCCTGTTAAGATTACAGTTGTATCACAAGTATATTTAAGAATACAGTTAAAATGTAGTTTTCTTCATCATGAAGGTAACTGACCACTCTTGACCATTAACACTGTTGAATCTCATCTTTAGAAACACTCTTATCATTATGGTAATAGTAATGGTTGCTCTTTTCAATGTATTACGGTGTTACGTTTACGTAAGGTATTAAGTTTCTTTTTATACCTGCGTGTATGTAAGTTGAGTTCCCTTGTATGAAGAGAGTGACGGATGAACAGAGTCGTGCATATATGTGGAATAAATAACTCTGAAACAAACGCTCCGCTTATACTTCCACGTCAAGTTATGCCTGCGCAAGTCAGCCAACTTAACAAACACACTAACACTTACCTTTACTGTGTTAGCCGGTGTTTACAGGGCTGCCAACTTTTCCCCAAACCTTGGAGTGAGATTCGGGGGGGGCAACCCATATTTTGCCGTGAACAAAGCAATTTCTTTGGGTCGTTAGCCTTCAGGGTTTAAATTGCGATTTGTTATATGTGGGGGAATGGGGCCTTCCCTAGGGGAGTCTGGGGGTAAGCTCCCCCAGGAAAAAAAAAGAAAAATAAACCATTAAATGGCACTTTCTGGAGAGTTTTTTTGCAAAAAAATGGAGAAATCGAGTCTTACATGATATGTGCAAAACTGTAGGGTTAAGAGACTTTGTGTTGTTGTAGTATCAACAGGTATTAAGGCATTTACCATTTACATTATTTACATTATTAACTTCTTATGATATAAGAACTGATCCAGACAATGTGCCAAACATAATGAACCACATGAAGAGACAGTAGCATATGTCAGCAACAGCTGAGAAGATTTGGGTCTGTGGTGAACAGGTCCAGGGTTCCCTGCCTGGTGTAGGGACCAGGGACCCAAAGTTAAATTAATGTTGAGGGATTAACTAAGACCACTGACATTCTAAAGAATGAGAACCACTGAGTTACATAGATTCTTATCCTTTAACCTCTGTGCCAAGGTTCAGTAATGTTTGGCCCTCATCCTCTGTGCAGCACTTACTGTATTTACTTTTTGGGGAAAATAAAGACTATTTGTTTATTTTATAAAACATCAAATTAATTATTTACAGTTTCATGTAGAGATGCACCGAGGTTAGAGAAGCACAATAGTGGCCCAACGTTGCAGTATAGTATATATAGTATAGTATATATAGTATAGTATAGCTCAGATGTGTTTCATCAGATTTTTGCTCATGTTTACAAGTTTGTGCACATTCAAAATATTACTCCTCCCATCTCTGTTGTCCAAGATTTAGAGAGTTGTAATATAGTCTGCTGTGCATGTTATTGCTCCGCTGATATGGTAATGTCTTACTCGTACCGTCTGCTAGACACAGAGGCCCATTTGGGTGACAGGTGTCGTGCCAATGTACTTATCCCCGCCAGGATCTGTATCCCCTGGCCGCGGGAGCGCGCATGCACACAG
>NC_048411.1:6446836-6453856 GCF_013103735.1 Etheostoma cragini | reverse complement strand
GGGTACCCAAAATATCAGGCTGTTTTTCACCTGATATTTTGTGTATCCCACCCCCTAACATGCAAAGTGTCTGTCCTGATATATATATATATATCGATATATAATAGATATATATAATAGACAATTCGAAACTTCCACAGACAGGGAGAGCTCTTGAACCCCCACACAGTCTCTGAAAGCACTATAGTCGATCACAAGTGGCTCAACAGGTAGCCTAGATCTATAGATAAACTCATCTTTCAGAAATATGACCGAACGGGTTGATACTTCAGCGTGAGAAATCGGGGGTGTGGCGTGTGCGCGTGTGAAACCAGGCAAATGCGTGTGTCTCACGGCCAATGCGTGAGAGTTGGCAGCCCTGTGTTTATCAATGATGTTATGACTTTTCATGTTGATTGACGCTTGTGTGTCTACAGTACTATTTAATCTTTCTCACTTGCAGTTTACTGCATGTCATGCCTGCCTGTGGTAGCTCATTAGCTGTTGGCGTTTACCTTGCTGTAGTTGCTGTTCATATTTAGCATTTCTTGACCTGAAAAATAAGCTAATGTTACATGTATGCAGTAAACTACAAGCTAATTTTAACAGCTACTTTTCTTTTTTAAAACAGGTATATCTTACGAGTTATAAAAACAGATAGCATCTGAATATAATTATTGTTTGAAGTTTTCTCTGTCAAGTTCACAATTTGATGGAAAAAAGACATTGAAAAAAGTTTATATTATATACATACGCCCAAGAACTTAATGACACAGACAAACCAGTTTATTTAAAGCATTTATTGTTAGAATGCCAATCTTTAATATAGCAAATAATGTATTCAACATCTCTTTGGCCTCTGTCTCCCTGCTGGTCGTTGGCTTTGCCATCCTTAGTGACCGCCTCCGTTAGTCCCTGTTAAAAGACAGTTAACACAACACAAAGATGTTGACGTTATGAATGATATAACATTACGTTATTACATGGGAAAGTAATATCCTAGTGAATTTATAGTAGGATAAGTACAATGGTTTTCATCACGCAAGTTCATGTTATTGCAATCTTTCTAGTATTTTTACAGGGTTACTGTTTATGTTGTGAGATGAGATTTATTGAAATGGGGACATTTTATCTGAAGAAAGGGAAGAATGTAAGATGAGATTTATTTTGTGAATATTTAGTTAACAAATGACCGTTTGTAGTGTTTCTGAAGTACTATTTCTATCAGTTATAACTTCACAGTATATTGTGTTCCTTAATTTAACCAGGGAGCTATTTAACATGTTGTAGGCCTACCCTGCCTGTAATTCTTTTAACAGGTTGGCGGAGGGATATGAGTAGATACTGAGGCATGTACTGTAGCTCTTCTTGCTCAAATTCCATCTCCTCTCCCAATTTTTTTCTCTGCACCCAGTCCACCACCTCTCACTCTTACACCTCTTTCTTTTCTACTGGTCATTCTTTTTCTTTTCATTGTCTTTTCTCCTCATTTGTTTTCTTTGTTGTTTTTCTCTTCCCTTTTGTACTTGTTGTAATTAAGACAGCAGTGTGAACAATTAGGAAAATTGCTTTTTCTGTGTTGAGTGGATTACTAACTAATCAGATATCAATTTGGGGTTAATTGAGGAAATAAAGTGTGCAACTGACTATTTTACAATTCAGAGTTTTCTTTGTTGTATTTTAAAAATTATACACTTGTGATCTCTGTGAAAACCAATGAAAAAGCTTTTAATGTGTTTCCTGATAGATTAAAGATTTGGTTGGCTGTATGAACTCCTGTGATAACATTGGGGATTTTTTGTGCACAGTGTTTAAGCACTATCAACCTATAATCTGTACTCTAGATACAGTATTTTATGTTTGTCTGTTGTTTGCTGAGCTAACACTCAACTGTAGTAGCTGTATGAAAACCGGGACCTGTTTTGTTGAGATTTTTGATGTTGACATGTTGACTGATTTGGGTATATAGAGAGAAATATATTTTCCCCAGTCAACAGCATTGGTCTGGTGTAGTGTTTGCTGAACTTATTGTATATTTGCACTTTCTTTGTGTACTTCATTTACAGTACTTTATTCACAGAGAAGTAATGGCAAAAAAGTTAGCAACAGCAGTGTGTAACTGGTTGAAACTGAATTGAGTCATATGAAACGTGTTCATTAGGTAACAACATATGTCTTTTTTTGATTTTGTATATATATTTTGCAGGGGTTCTGCTAATTAGGTGTGTAGTTGTGGAAATTGTGTGGAAACAAAACGGTGAAAATTTGCAAATATCAGAACTGATAACATCATGTTCTAAACCTAACTTATAGGCTAAAGTCCATGTGAACAGCTGTTCATATTGTAAATTTAAACACAAATATATCCCTTGCATTTCATACATGCATTTAGTGTATTGAGAAACAGCTGATTGAAGTTGCTTTTTTATTTTTTTTGAAATCTCTTTGGTCAGTGAAGCTTTATGTTGCTCTGATAACATGTTGATGTCAACTGATTTCAAGAAATTCTTTTGTTCATCTCTTGAACCTGAATCATGACCTTCTAGCAATCAAAAAAACTGTAAGCAATCATGTGTGTCCACACCTGATGGCTATGTTTCACAGATTGGCTTGTAGGTGTGGTCGTTTGCTTTGGAATTGCAAGGAAGTGACATTGTGATATACTTCTGTGTCTAAGTGTGTTTAGTGTTTTACAAATAACTTTGTGTATTGTTTTGGAAAAAGTCTGAAACTGACATTGTGCGTGCAAGGGAAATTGTGTCTGCAATGTTGATGAGGTGCTGTGGCCAGACTGAAACAGAAGACAAGATGCAGCCCAATTTCTTCTTTCTTTCTTTTTTTTTTTTTTTTACCATATACATTATATTTTTTTATACTATTTGTTCTGTATGTAGAACATTTTAAACATTTAGCTTTATGTTTGATGGGATATATAGTATATTTTGGGGAGAAGAAACATTTTTAATTTTATTACATTCTATTTGTGTGCTTTAAATTTAAGTGTAAAACATGCAAAAATATTTAACAACATTACATGGTTTATTTTACAGATGACATAGGCCTAACAATGCAAAAAGCGTGTCTGCTGAGAACAAAAAGTGTTTTAAATTCATAGTAGTGTTTTACAATCAGTGTTCATCTGGTTCTTAGCAATAATGGTGTGTATGTGTGTATGTGTGTGTGTTTCATTTGAACACAAAATTACATTTTGAGAAGAAATAACACTGTTTTAAAGGCAGAGTTCGTTTTTACAGGAGAGTTTTGCCTTGTGTGTGTGTGTGTGTGTGTGTGTGTTGTGTTTTGGGATTTGTGTGTGGAGGATGTGAGGTATGCTTTCAGAAAACTTGTAAACAATTGAGAAAACTAACACAGTGGTGTGGTCCTGGGAGAAAAGAGATCCAATTTCAACTCAACTACAAGATCATTACATTGGCTTTTTTTCCCCAGTGTTAATTCAAACTATTCTACAGCTGTCTGATCAACTCAAATGAAAATAAAGTCCACTTACTGGCTTTTTCAGAAGCTTTCAACCACAACTAATGGTCTCAGTTTAGAGAGCTCCATCTGCTGAGGAAGACAGTTAGATTCAGTTAAACATTTGGGAAATAAATAGTACCTCATGTTAGGATTTAAAATACCATTTCCAAGGTCAACAATAAACATTCAGAGGTAGAGCGGTTGCCTGCCAATCGGAAGGTTGATGGTTCGATCCCCGTCCCTACATTCATTGTCGAAGTGTCCTTGGGCAAGACACTGAAACCCGAGTTGCCCCCGGTGCTGCGCATCGGAGTGTGAATGTGTGTGAATGTTTATCTGATGAGCAGGTGGCACCTTGTACGGCAGCCCCGGCCACAGTGTATGAATGTGTGTGAATGGTGAATGTTTCCTGTAGATGTAAAAGCGCTTTGAGCAGTTGTTAAGACTGGAAAAGCGCTATATAAATACAACACATTTACATTTACATTCATGCTCAAGTATCCAGTTGTTTTTATACCCGTTCTCAAATATGTTCTCAGACTAGATGTAAAAAAAGAAAACCAATTCCATTGTATTGGGGTTTACTACACATCTGTGAAATGTCCTGAACAGAAAAAGGTTTTTAATTATCACCATGATATAAACACCTATTATTGAAGGGACATTAAAGAAGGCATTTTTTAACAAAGTCTAAAGGAGAAGAGAAGGAACACGATCTTAGTTTCAAAGTATATTTTTTTACACATTTACAGTGTTTTGTTATGCTCTCTTTTTAAAATATTAGGTATGGAGATCAATGTGGGTTTTTTTGTTTACAAAATAACACAACATGATTATTTCCTTCATTTGGATTTATTAGATCCTATTTTGCCACAGGCAAAATACAAAAGTGACAGAATGTTGACAATATTTCAGTTGAATGTGTTTTGGCTAACAACTGATCCACAATGTGGTAAATCCAAACAGGCTAGAGCTCTGAGCAGCTTGAACCAAATGATACAATGATTCTCACTTACTGCCTGACCTCAGGTCTGGTCTCTAGATAACAGCCTTTTCTTCACTTAGCCCCGGAGAGGATGAGGTGAGATGCTGTTGGACGTTTAGGCTGATATTCAATTCTTTGCTTGGCAGCACAATAGGTTCCTTATTCCCCATTTACTTCACGCTGGGATGCCAAGACAAACATACAGCTGCCTGTCAGCTCTCCACCTCTGTGGGCACGACTGGCGTACAACCGACAACCCCCCACCCACTCTTCCAGCCTTCCCTGAGAGGCGACGGGCATGTGTATTCACAGTGTGCTTCATTTTCTTTTTCCCTCAGGTTAGATTATGGCTTTTTCTCTGCCTCCTGGAATCTTGTTTAAATGGAAACAGTCCTGATTCCTTGTCTGTGGTTGTTGGAAAGAGGTGGCAGTGGTTTGGGTTGAAATGCTATCAAATGATGTGTGAAGGGGTGAACCTTGATGTGTTTTTCCTCCTTTACTCTTTCCTTCCTACCTGTTTCCCTTCATCTGAAGAGAAGTGAAATAAAATAAACTTACATACACTGACTTCATACTAGGTAGCAAATTAAATAAAAGTTCAAATTATTATACAAGTGAAAGTTTTTTATATTTTATTTTTTTTGGTTTATTTTATAATTTTAATAAAGTGCCTATATTTTTAGGTACAAACACATTCGTTTTTGTCCTGTATTGGGGCAGGGGTTGATGCATAGACTGTTTATGTGAAGTCAAAACATCTAAACCACTGTTTAATGCACTTTAAAGCTTTAAAGGTGCCTTGCCACACAAAGATTTTTTTTACTGCATGCTTGCATTTTTTAAAAATCTGTCAGGTCCATATGTGTTTGGGTTATGTGGTGAATGTGAAAATGAACTGCTACCTCCTCTGTAAGCTCTAGCCACTGAAAAGAAATAAGCGGAGAAATCAGGCCAAACACAAGAGCTGGACAGTCAGTCAGTTGGCTGAGCTCATTACTATTCATGAGCTCGCCAGTTGCACTGGGTAAAGGATGCTGATAGCCAGGCTCCTATTGGCTAGCTGTTAACCGGTCAGAATCAAGCAGCTTAGCTAGTTGAATTTTAATGAGAACTGGCACAAATCGAGCTGTCTTCCTGCAGGCTTTCTGTACCACACATGAAGGGCTTGAAGCAACGTTACCAAGGCATTTTTCCACAAAAAACGTTACAGAGTCCATGATAGAACTTCAGACATTACAAAGGGAAAAAATACATGTGCAGGGCACCTTTAATGTGTTACTTTTTGATATAAATGAACGTCCATTATATTCCGGCCATTGCCAAGTTAGTTGCTAAAAGATAATTAAGACCATCAGCTCCACACAACTCTCTCTGTAATTCTCAGTATAACTATTTTCAGAAGATTGTGTCCTCCGGTGACTTTCCCGCGCTGAAGCTTGGGTGAAGATATGACTTTTTATGTAGAGTCCGTAATGTTTTGAATCCTCCGTATCTTTATTGGCTACTAGCAACTGTGTGGAGGAGGGGTGGGGCACAGCAAAGTGTAGCAGAACACCGCAGAGCTTAGCAGGATGTAATATGGCATTGCAGAATGTTTAGCAGGACCACAGCGACAGCTGCAACCATGATTTTGGAGCCTCCCTGATCTAAAGAAACTCCGGGGAATAACTCCCCGGAGCTAGGTTGGTAACAAGTATTTCTGGGACATGGATGCACACAAATGGAAAGATAAAGGAGCCAAGTGTGTCAAAGGAAGTCCTCTGGCAGTCTAAAACTATTACAGCATAACTAGGAGAGACAGGGTAAAAAGAGGAGCCTGGTCCAGCTGTACTGCCTTGCCTCTCTGTAGCTTAATTGTATTATTGAATATATGGTAGATGAATCTGAGGACTATGACGACAAGCAGGTGGGCCGGGTTAGGCAGTCGCTGTGACTCATCATAGTTTTTGGGCATTGTTTTGAGACAGGATATTTCTAATTTTGGCAATGTTACAAAGATATGCATGACATGAAAATGCTGTTCTTGAGCTTTGTGGGCGTTAAAGGATGCAGCTTGATCCAAAAATAACTCCTGGATTTCAGACAGTAGTGCTGAAGGCCAGGGCAATACTATTAAGAGTGGCTATAAGCCTAGATAATGAAGTTTGGAGGTGTTTTGGGCCAAGCACAATACCTGAGTTTAACATCAGAAAATTGTAGGTCATCCGTGATTTCATATAATTTATGCATGCTTGAAGTTTAGCTAACTGACTGGTTTCGTCTGGCTTGATTGATAGATATTCTTGGATGTCATCCGCATAACAATGAAAGGTAATTGAGTGTTTCCATATACAGTGGGTACGGAAAGTATTCAGACCCCTTTAAATTTTTCACTCTTTGTTTCATTGCAGCCATTTTCCAAAAATCAAAAAAGTTCATTTTATTTCTCAGTAATGTACACTCAGCACCCCATCTTGGACAGAAAAAAACAGAAATGTAGAAATTTTTGCAAGTTTACCACCAAAAACCAGGCACTGCTCATCACCTGTCCAATACAGTCTCAACAGTGAAGCATGGTGGTGGCAGCATCATGCTGTGGG
>NC_048411.1:6442886-6446736 GCF_013103735.1 Etheostoma cragini | reverse complement strand
TTGGAAAAAGGCTGCAATGAAACAAAGAGTGAAAAATTTAAAGGGGTCTGAATACTTTCCGTACCCACTGTAATATTGCCTAGAGCAGGGGTGTCAAACTCAACTCCACTAAGGGCCACACTTGAAAAGAAGAATCACATCAAGGGCCAGACATCTTGAGTTTATGTTGAGTGTATTATTGCATATGTCATATAGTCTTTTTACTTACAGTTTGGTCAACATAAAGTCCTAAAGAAGTCAGGAAAGAGTTCCTCAGAAAAGTTGCAAAAAATATTACAACGGAAGAAAATGCGTCAAAAACTAGGGGGGCCAAAAGGTATTGTGAACATAAATTGATGTACGGGCCAGATCATAATCTGCGAGGGGCTGGATTTGGCCCGCGGGCCTTGAGTTTGACACATGTGGCCTAGAGGAAGGAAAATAAAATTGGTCCAAGCACTGGGCCTTGTGGAACGCCATGGCTAACTTTAGCGTACTTGGAGGATGTATTGTTAACATTAACAAATTGAGATTGATCGGATAAATATGACTTAAATCTACTTAGAGCGATTCCTTTAATGCCATCTAAATGTTCCTGTTTCTGTAACTGGATGTACAGGTCAGCGGTGTCAAATACAGCACTAAGATCTAGTAAACCAAGTACAGAGACAAGTCCTTTGTCTGCAGTTAAAAAAGTAATCACCTTGTGCTTCGTGATTTTATTTAGCTAACGTTAGGTAGCTCAATCCAACCAACATGCTTTCATTACAAACAGAAAATTAGCCTGAAAGCTCTTACTCATCTAGCCAGATCTTTCCTACTCTGTGACAAGAGTGTGTGAATGAATCATTAAGTTGTTAAACTTGACTGATTTAGTGGCTGCCGGCTGGCTTGTTAGTCAGCTTGCTTGCTACGAGGCTCAGTTTTCAGTTCAGCATCATCTGTATAAGAGAAAAGAATAATTTAATCCAATGTTTAAAGTGAATAAGATAGCTTTGCCGCCTACTTAATGGAGTTCCACAAATACACACTTCTAGTTATACTTCCTGTCTTGTGTTTGTCCCGTGAGTGTCTCTATGTTCTGTTTCCTGTTTTTTTTTTTTAGGGGCTGTTTTTCTCACTAGTCTTGTCTGGCATTACTTGTCTCGTGTTTTCCTGCCTGTTTGATTGTTCTGTCCCGCCCTGATGTGTTTCACCTGCTGCATCACCTGTCCCTTGTTTGCTTGTTACCTCTTGTCTTGTTTGCTTGTTACCTCTTGGCATTACTTGTCTCGTGTTTTCCTGCCTGTTTGATTGTTCTGTCCCGCCCTGATGTGTTTCACCTGCTGTATCACCTGTCCCTTGTTTGCTTGTTACCTCTTGTCTTTGTGCTTCTCTTGTTTTGTGTCAGATCATTGTTTGATTGTATTTCCCTGCGTCAGCATGCTGTGTGTTTCCCTGCCTGTTTTCTTTTTATTCCCTCGGTTTCAGTTCATCTTTGTTTTTTGGGGATAACTTAATCTGCTTTTTGTAGACACCTGTTTAATGGATGTTTTGCCTAATGAAGAATCAAGCTCAGTACCTTGCCAGTCATCTCTGCATTAGGTTCCAACTTTCTTCACCACTCACAACACTTTTCATATTTTAATGTGATACAGATTTTTTTGTTTGGTTGTGGCATAGTGATGGTGAACTGAAGCTTTTTGAACCAGTGAAGCTTTCAATCTAGTTGTATTGAAAAGAATTCAGTACTCAAACCTTCAGAACTCTATGAGGACATCTGTTGGTGAAAGGGAGGATAGCATTCTGTCACAAACTATCACAGATTTTAGCTATGAATGTCTTTGAGTTGAAAATTATTACATTTTAAATATGAATTCATGAATAAATAATGACATGAAACTATTTGGGGCCTTGCATAAATAAATGTGATTGTCGTTGGTTTTGGTTGTATTTGTAAACAAATACATCAATTTGGGAGAGAAATGAATGAAGAAGACATTGCACATTTCATACACATTTCTGTGATTACATCAAGTACGTAGCCTAGAGCAGCATTGTCTCCTCAGCCAAACAGTTGAGAGAGGCAGTGCAGAAGGCGTAGGCTATATGAGCAATCTAACAATCTGACATGTAGACTACTGCCAGTGTGGTCTTCAGAGAAATTGTTTGAGTCAATTGATTGGGGAAGTGCTTTGACAGTGACAAGGACATACCAAAGTATGTCCTTGTCACTGTCCCAAAGGACAGTGAAAGCACTTGTGACAGTTAACAAACAGTGATGGTGCTTATGGATTTTAACAGTGCTCATGGAAAGGTCAGGGGAATATTATTGGGCGTGTGTTTGTGGGAATAGAAATTACATGCCATTTTTATTCAGAAATAGAATTTTTCCCACTCTTCCCGGGCGGAGCCTATTTGTTTTCATTCTGACCACCTCACCAGCTTTAGAAAAACCTGTTCATATGGCACAAAGGGTGCAGGTGTGTGCAGAATAGTATGGGCCAGCACATGCAACTGACTTGCTACAAACTTACTTGCAATAAAGTCTACTATAAACTCTCTACTGACCTTTCTAGGCTATAAACTTTCTGCTGGCTACACACTTTCTATGAACTCTCTACTTGCTATAATAATCACTATAATAATCGCTATAACAATCTCTCTATTCACTAACTCTCCTGACACTGTGGACTCTCCTACTGCAACAACCCACAAACATTAAAACTTTGAATGCAGTAACTTGGGTCTGTGAAAAAAAGCTTTACACGTCACTGGTCACGTGATAAATCACAAAACAAATCAAGCTCCGATACGAAGCTCCATTCCAAATTGGTTCATGTCGTCGATGCATCTCTCGAAGCATGGGGTTTACGGGTTACATCCCTAGTAGCTAGTAGTAGCAGCAATACGCTGTTGTAAAATATATAAATACAATGTATATAGAATAAATATTAAAAACAATACTGTTAATGAAGTTACAAAGTAAAACTTAATAAAATAGATATCTACCTATAAATAAATATGATCAATTTACTTGATTAGGGGCGAAATAAGCACCAAACACTGACTACACTTAGTAATAATTACTTAATTACTGAACTATATGGCCACTGAAAAAATATTTCCTGTAGAAAATCGCTATTTAAACTAGAAGGGTATGATGACTGTAAATGTCAGTGGACTAACAGACAATTTTAGTGAACCAACAAGATTTCCTTTGGAATAACTCATTTTTATTGGTGAGCAATTCATTTACATTAGTGTGTAATTAATAATTTAGATAATATATTAATTACAAAATGGTTGGAATAACATAATGTAAACACATTTCATGTTTTTCTTTTAGAATATTATAAATAATTACAAACATAGTGTTAGAGTAGCCTAAGGTTATAGTAACTCAATCTGAGCCCATTAGGCTAAATGTACACACTTCACTTCAATATTTGCATAATGTTGCCAAATAGCAACAAATCAATTTCAGCCATTTACAGAAAAAATACAGCATTTTAACTGGTTTAAATGATGAAAAATTTAAGTTAACTTACCCCCGATAACAGTTGGATTTTTTTTAACATTTTGGCTGATCCTGGAACATGATCTTTAGTGTGGTACACGTCTGGAAAAGGGTTGTTATGTGAAGTCATCAAATAAATACAACTTCAAAACAAAGACCTATTTAGACAATTAAACAAAGAACAATGCATTCTATATGGTTTATTGTGAAAAACAGAAAAATAATTCGTGCAATGCAATACAATAGAGGGTTAAAGATGCTTTTTTTTTTTAAACGTATGGCTGGTATTTAATAGAAAAATAACGTGTTGAAAAAAACAAATCATGGAGATATAACATATTTAGCCTATTGTGTGTGTATATATATATATAT
>NC_048411.1:6430414-6442838 GCF_013103735.1 Etheostoma cragini | reverse complement strand
ATATATATATATATACATAACAAATAGTAATGTAAAGTTTTAGTTTACCTCAATAAAAAGGCATGATCTGCATGACTTGCATGTCTTGTGGCCATACTACCTTAAGATGGTGCTGTTCTCTAGCGTTACTAAGGATTTTTATTCATCACCCAGCACGTAGCCGAAGACAGTATACTTTGCACCTTATATTGCTCATTGTATCTCATTGTTCATGCAAAAACTACATAAGAAAGAAAAGAAGTACCAAAAAGCCCCACCCCTCCTTTGAGACTTGAATGGATGGTCCCAGGATTTATAGTTTATTCATCATCATGGATGAGGGTATGTGGACGCCCCGGGTCCCAAGAGTCTCAGCGATTGATATGCTTAACTGTGGACTATTGATCTGTTGTACATGGAGATGTGGTAGTTTCCCCCTCTTCTCTTGACTGTACCCTCCCCAGAGGATCATTGATCCTCTAACAACAAGCCATTCTGCTGGATGAATTGTTAATCAGCAGCTGCATGCTCACCACAAGTGGAGGAAATCTAGGGATAGTCATTTCAGTAGTAAAAATCAAGTAGATGAATCTAGATCAGGGCTCACTAACTGGTGGACTCCGGTCCAAAACTGGGCCGTGAGAGGCTTTCTGCAAGCTTCTCTTGACAATACGGTGACTTGTTGTCATGACACAATCGTTAGCCTATTTTTAGAAAAACGTCTGCTACGGAGCCACAACGTGAGATAGGAGGTAATGGAGCTCTTTAGACATTGTTGTGTTTCTTTAGAAAGAAATAATGGACAAATAGAGTCTTTAAATGCTTCAGATGTAAAGTTATTTACTGTCAAAGTGACGTAAAAATGAATGGCGGTCAGTGGAATGGTAACGATTGGTGAGTGCTTCGTAGCATTAAAATGGGGCCATATGAGCTACGCTTAGACAGGAGAGGCTTACCCCCTTGGCGACCGCCTGTGACTGTTTGTTTCAGTTGCTAGGTTTCAAAAGGTTTTGCGAGGCCGCTGTGCCCTGGGCGTACCTGTTGAGTCTGTTGCGACTGTCAAAAGTGGAAACATTAAACGGCACTATATGAATTTAGACACAGACACGTAGAGCAAACTTACCAACAGTATTCTAAGGTGAGGATGTGGAAATTCAATCTGCTTAAAGCCTATATTTGAGTTATCTACACTGTCTCAGGCCATGAAAGAAATGTTGACACAGAGAGGTATCAGCCTGAAAAATGCCGTTCTCATTTGTGATTTTGTTTTTCAACCTAGGAAGTTTGTGCTTCTTTCTTTAAGTGATTATTAAGCTCAGGCCAGCCTAAAAGAGCACCATTCAGTTTTCCTTTGAGGAGGACATTTTTATGGAGTGAAATGATTATTTACATAGCAAATTCAAATATGGTTGATGGCACCTTTTCATTTCTTCAGCCTCTTTGAGTTTATTAATAATTTGCATTTGACCTAAAAATCTTTAAAAGAGCATTCCGGTCGATTTCAACACATAGGTCTGTTTTTTGAAAATTTTGAATGATGTCCACAGAGAGAAAAATGAAACCAATTGGTGCTGCCTACATCGTGTTATCCCCTGCTAGAGTTAGCACAGGCTTGAACAGGGCAAGTTTAAACTTGTTTTTAGCCTATTAACATGTTCAAAATCTCATTAAAAGGGCCTACCCATTAGCAGTTATTCCTTCCGAGAGAACACAGTGAATCTGACTGCAGTAGATAGGACAGAAAGGCACACATGTTGTGTTAATCCATACCTCTGTTTATTTCCTGTTTTCTGGTGAAGTTCACACTAGTCGATTGTCGAACTCATAGAATCCAATATTCCAAAATGTATTTTTTCCACACTAAAATGATTTGCCGTTATGTCTTTGTAATGACAATGTAGTAACAGGCTGCAAACTGACTCCTCAGTGGAGCCAGGAGAGCAGAGTGGCCGGCTGCAGCAGGTCAAAAGTTCAGGACCCCACTGTTGCTTAGTTATCTAGCTCTTGAACTCTTGTAGCTCTGCTGCCGGCTCCACTGTGATGTCAGGTTACAGCCTGTTTCTACATAGTTATTACTTAGGAATAACACAACTTTTCTGCCTTTCTGTTTCATCTACTGCAGTCAGATTTGCTGTGTTCCCTCGTAAGGAATCACTCGACATGGGTAGGCCCTTTTAATGTTATTTTAAACATGTTTAGAGGCTAAAAACAAGTTCAAAACTTGCCCTGTTTAGCATGTGGGGTGCTAACTCAAGCAGGGGGATAACACGATGTAGGCAGCACCAATTGTTTTTGTTTTTTTCTTTACTGACAGCACTCCAAATTTCCAAATAACAGCGCTACGTGTTGGAATCGATCGGATTTTCCTTTAAGAAAGCAGCCTGAAAGACAGAATAGAGCAGTGTTCTATCCTTTTGTCAAGGTCCTCCCCGAAACATAAAACATAAACCAAACATAAAACTAAAAACATTGTAGTCTGCATTGTTAAATAAAAAATGATGACTAAACTGATTATTTCAGTATTTATAGGTATGGAATTGTACGGACCACAGCAGGGGCGGAGGGTTGACCTACTGGACCTCTTGCAGTTTAAGTTGAATACCCCTGATCTAGATGGTTCAGGTAACGGTTTTTGTGGTCCAATGAGTCCTGAAGAATTGTTGTTGGCTTGTCAGCATTTATACAGGTAAATACAGATAAAAGATAGCTACATTTCACTAATAACTGGTTCATATCTTCTTTAAAGCTGGCCAATGAATACATTTATATTAACAGAGGATTAAACGAAGGTGTGAAAGGGATGCTCGGAATGACAGACTTACAAAATAATTATCAGCTGACTCTGCAGTTCCCCTCAGCTCTATGAAGTGCTAAGCGTCTTTCAAGTAATTGTTTTGGTTTTATGAACCACAACGTTTTGTTTTTTTAATTTTCTCTAAACTAAGTTAAATACTTGGTAAATGTAGTCAAAAGCCCTAAACAAGGCAAATACAGGAACATTGAGTTAAGATTTTTTTTGTGGGTCCAAACAATTGTTTATCTTTTTTTTTTTTACCTCCTCCTCCTACTTCCATACTACTACCACTATCAATAATTCATTATTCATCATTATATATTGCTGCTGTCGGGAGGAAAGCTTTTATCTCCACGATTCATCATTTTAATTTATTTTCATGAATCAATGCTATTGGTCACCTTTTAGTTCCGTCTGTGGGTTTTACAAATATTTAAACAGTAACAAGACAGGAGACTTTGTCTGAGAAAAAAAGCTCAATGTAATATTTTTTTAATTAGCTTTCATTGTTTCCTGTAAAGTTTCTGTTTTGGACATACACGATTTTTAATGACCAGTGACGATATATGGAAGTGTCATCAATTGAATGATGCACTGGATTTAACTCTAGATGACCGGCTTCCAATTGACAACCAGTGAACAATGGATAAGTTCTCCAATTACTAATACAATAACGCTCACTAATCACTATATAACTACATAAAAACTGCATCATATTAATCATATCAGAGCTGAATAACAGTCACAGGCCGACATCATATCTTTACAGCCTGACATGTGGGTTTGTAACCCTTGTAATAAACCCACGTGATTCATTTTAGTCAGACTAAAGGCAGTTAGAAGCTACTGGCTGTTTAGGCTGCTGGCAGCTTGTCCAATGCTAAAACCTTAGTCAAGAGAATTGAAGTTCCATGTTGCTGATAAGAACCGATCAGCCCTCTGTCATGGTTGAGAGCTAAGGGATTTTCCCTTTCTGCCTCACTTATCTTCCTTTGAGGTTATAATGAGGTTAGCAAAGGATTTAATGAGTGGTTTTCGGCTGCCGTTGTTTTCTTCCCTCTCCTGTCATCCTGGCAGAGATACTGAGCTGTAATCCTTTTCTCATTTTTTGTCTGTCTGGCAAGGTGAGGTTAGTGGAAGGTAACACCCGGGGATGATTTCGAGTAAATGTGATCCACTATCTCTTTTAGCACCAACAGCAACGCCACCATAATAGGAGCCAACAATGGGAAAACAGATTTGGTGGCTGTAAAACCATTTAAGATGTTTTACAGCACTTCATTAAAAGTTTGAAAATTGCTGTAAATTCACTTCTTCTTAATGTTACCTGACAATGTAGTGTTTATAGAGGGTAATGTAATTTTTTTTTTAATTTTTAAGTCAAAGGTAGGGTCCAAAGAAAATGTTATAAACGCTAAAAAGATTCAGCCCCCAATCCCCACACCAATCATTTTTGTACAATCCCTTACCACTTTCTCTGTCCCATTTACTGAAATCCTAATCCGGGATGCAGGCTTAAAACAGTGGGCCAATTACACATTTGACCCAGGACTGGCCAGTCCCATTAGCCATGTACAATCTAGAGTGCTATAAACCAGCAGGGCCCACAGTATATCCTCCCAGAGCCAATAAACTGGCTGATCAGCACTCAATTTCCTGCTCCCAATTTCACAGGGACTTGACCACTTTCCACCAGCATAGACAAACTCGGAAAAAAAGCGCTCAGCCAGGTTTCCATTGATCACAGCACTTCTGCAGATGAAAACATCATGGTCTGTAACTCCAAAAAGTTCCATCTAAGCTAACCACTCTCATTGTGATTGCGTTAGGATTAAAAGGTGTCTGTAGCAAGAGGAAATGAACTGAAAAGTGCAGCTCTGTCAGAAGGATATAAATCATTGCAGTGGATGGAAGTGACCTGCACAGTCTTTGCATGATAAGACATGACAGAGCCATTAACAACCTATAGGAATTGATCTTCTGCAGAGGAAAACATCATGGTCTTTAACTCCAAAAAGTTCCATCCAAGCTAACCACTCTCACTGTGATTGTGTTAGGATTTAAAGGTGTCTGGATCATCCAATAGGAATAAGGCTAACTCATGTTGGCTTATCACAAATTGCATGTTTCTAATAATTGGGCTGACATGAAACTTTTCTGTGGATAGCTGATAAGCTCTGTAGTGTAAAGCATGAAGCTGTGCTGCCACTTCACTAAAATCACTTAAGCTGTGCTAATGGACACATGTGCATTAACATGGGATTATATGAAGATGTGAAAGAAATTTCCACCTCTTCCTCCCACTTCAGTACTACTTCAACTATCAATAATTTAAATGATAAAGCTCATTACATATCGCTGCTGTTGGGCAGAAACCCTAAATCTCCTTGATTTATCATTTTTAATTTATTTTCTTGAATCAATGCTATTGGTCACTCTTTAGGTCTGTCCGTCGGTTTTACAAATATTTAAACAGTGACAAGACAGGAGACTTTGTCTAAGAAAAATAGTTCAATAAAATGTGATTTAATTAGCTTTCATAATGACGGGTTTCCCATTGACAACCAGTAAACCATTGATAAGTTCTCCAATAACTAACACTGTAAATCTCACTAATAATCATTTTACTACATTACAACTGCATCATATTAATCATATCAGAACTGAACAACAGTCACAGGCCGATGTCAAAAAATTATATTTACAGTCTGACATGTGGTTGTGTAACCCTTGTAATAAACCCTGGTCAGCACTGAATTTCCAAGTCCCAATTACACAGGGACTTGACCACTTTCCACCAGCATAGACAAACTCGGAAAAAAAGCGCTTAGCCAGGTTTCCATTGATCACAGCACCTCTGCAGATGAAAACATCATAGTCTGTAACTCCAAAAAGTTCCATCTAAGCTAACCACTCTCATTGTGATTGCGTTAGGATTAAAAGGTGTCTGGAGCAAGAGGAAATGACCTGAAAAGTGCAACTCTGTCAGAAGGACATAAATCAGTGCAGTGGATGGAAGTGACCTGCACAGCCTTTGCATGATAAGACATGACAGAGCCATTAACAACCTATAGGAATTGATCTTCTGCAGAGGAAAACATCATGGTCTTTAACTCCAAAAAGTTCCATCCAAGCTAACCACACTCACTGTGATTGTGTAAGGATTTAAAGGTGTCTGGATCATCCAATAGGAATTAGGCTAACTCATGTTGGCTTGTCACAAATTGCATGTTTCTAATAATTGGGCTGACATGAAACTTTTCTGTGGATAGCTGATAAGCTCTGTAGTGTAAAGCATGAAGCTGTGCTGCCCCTGCACTAAATCACTAAAGCTGTGCTAATGGACACATGTGCATTAACATGGGATTATATGAAGATGTGAAAGAGATTTCCACCTCCTCCTCCCACTTCAGTACTACTTCCACTATCAATAATTTAAATGATAAAGCTCATTACATATCGCTGCTGTCGGGCAGAAACCTTAAATCTCCATGATTTATCATTTTAATTTATTTTCTTGAATCAATGCTATTGGTCACTCTTTAGGTCTGTCTGTCGGTTTTACAAATATTTAAATAGTGACAAGACAGGAGACTTTGTCTAAGAAAAATAGCTCAATCAAATGTTTTTTAATTAGCTTTCATAATGACCGGTTTCCCATTGACAACCAATGAACCATTGATAAGTTCTTCAATAACTAACACCATAACTCTCACTAATAATCATTTTACTATATTACAACTGCATCATATTAATCATATCAGAGCTGAACAACAGTCACAGGCCAATGTCAGATATTTATATTTACAGTCTGACATGTGGGTGTGTAACCCTTGTAATAAACCCTGGTCAGCAGTCAATTTCCTGCCCCCAATTTCACAGGGACTTGACCACTTTCCACCAGCATAGACAAACTCTGAAAAATAGCGCTCAGCCAGGTTTCCAATGATCACAGCGGTTCTGCAGATGAAAACATCATGGTCTGTAACTCCAAAAAGTTCCATCCAAGCTAACCACTCTCATTGTGATTGCATTAGGATTAAAAGGTGTCTGGAGCAAGAGGAAATGACCTGAAAATTGCAGCTCTGTCAGAAGAACATAAATCAGTGCAGTGAATGGAAGTGACCTGCACAGCCTTTGCATGATAAGACATGACAGAGCCATTCACAACCTATAGGAATTAGGCTATCTCATGTTGGCTTGTCATGGCTTGCATGTTTCTAATAATTGAGCTGACACGAAATGTCTGTGGATGCCTGCCCTAAGCTCTGTAGCATAACGCTTTGCCACTAAAGAACTTGTATGCAATGGCTCTGTTAGCACCCAAGCTCACATTCTTAGTGTGCTGTTGTGGGTGGGTTGACGGGGGGGGGGGTTGTACAACCTGATCTAGCTCTTTCCTAATAAATCACCCCGTTGTACTGAAGGCGTGATGTGGCAGAGGCTCTGCAGACACTGTACAGATGCCCACAACGAGCCAGACATTGCAGGAAATGGATGCAGGAGATTATATGATTATTAAAATGACCCATACCATCAAGTAATCCATTACGCAAGGAAAGAAGGCAATGAAAATTAAAATGCAAGTTACTGTTAGCTTGGTGTATGCATGCTGTGTTTAGGACAAATGTGTTTGAAGGTATGGATACTTTTTCAATCAACAACAACACAACACATATTTGTGATACCTTGCTACATACTGTATGCTCAACTCAATGTTTGCTCTGGGGCAAAGTGGCCTGTGTGCACTACTCAGTATTTTATAAACAAATTAATTTTTAAGGAAGTTCTTGTATAGTTCAAAATGAGTTCCCTTTAGCTCTATGGAGTGTTTTAGTGTCCTTCATCCCCTTAAGTTTTTTTGTGGCCACCAAATGGTTCATTAACACTGCTCCCATCAACAAGACATCTAGCAGCAGTTTGCTTTTTTCAGTGAGAAAGCTCTGATGAACCCACTGCGAACCCAATTTGATCCTAAACTCTATTGAACTTGGCCCCAAACACTCCTGAAACACAAATAAAGACAACAGTATCTTTAGATGGCATTGTCCTGGCCTCCAGCAAAACCCTAAGACATCTTTTATCAGGACAAGTCCTTTTGCTATTATGTTAAACAACCTTCAAGAACTACCTTTTAAACTTGCGTAACATTTCAAAAAACAGCCACACCATGTCTGAAAAAGATTCCAAAAAACAAGTCCATGCATCTTCCAGTTTTCCAGACACCAACTAAGAGTAGGCTTAAAACTTTCCTATTTTTATAAAGCTTTTATAAAGCTTATATAAAATTAACGTGGCTCAGGCTTGTCTGAAGACAGGGTTTTCAAACTGGGGAACGGCGTTCATCTCCCAGGGAAAACACAAGACTTTTACGAGGAAAAAGCCTAAAGGACAACCCAATCACCAAAAGAGGTGAAAATAGTTGTTCAGGGGACTCAAAATATGTGTGAACTGTGTCTAGTTGTGTTACACTCGGGGGTTAAAGATCACAACAGAACCGTTTTCCTTACAAAGAAAAGATCTAATTTCACTGGTACTGGTATCCGGGTTCCTTACATATGTGGATCGCAGCCCCCTTGGCTTGGTGCCCCAAGTAATAATAATAATAATAATCAATACCAGAAAAAGGTTTATTGCCACAATAATAAAATTTCCCGCCTGCCTCAGTGTCCGGGAGCTGTACCCGGAGAGATGGCAGATTGTAGCCAATCACCTTCTCAGCATAGCACATGATGCGCTGCACTCTGCGATTTACCTTAGCAGTGGCAGCAGCGTACCAGATGGTGATGGAGAAGAGGAGGATGGACTCAGTGATGGCAGTGTAGAAGTGCACCATGATTGTCTTTGACAGATTCAACTTCTTGGGCTGCCGCATAAAGTGCCGCTGTTGGTATCCAGCTGTTGGTGGGCAGCTGTTGGTATACAGGGAGAAGAACAGAGGGAAAAGGATGCAGCATTTTGGGTAACCGATGCTGATAGTCAGAGAATCAGAGATGTGTTTCCCCATCTTCACATGCTGCTTCCTGTCAGATAAGAACTCTGTGATCCACCTACAGGTGGAGTCAGGTACATGCAGCTGGGACAGCTTGTCCTGCAGCAGTACCGGGAGGATGGTGTTGAAAAGAGAGCTGAAGTCCACAAACAGGATCTTGGCATAGGTTCCTGAGAAGTCCAGGTGCCAGAGGAGGATGTGAAGAGCCATGTTGACTGCATCATGTACAGACCTGTTGGCTCTATAAGCAAACTTCAGCGGGTTCAGAAGTCGGTCGTGAGCAAGAACAAGGCTCTCAAAAGACTTCAATAACAAGAATACCTGTAACATAAGCAAAGGCATTTGCACCATAAATGGATGCAGAAAAGGCACACATTGTTGCAAAAATGATCACCAGATCATCTTAACTATTTGTTGTGCATAAACATAACTGTCATTGCCAAATGACTCTCTCTTTTTGTTGGCTAAATTGAATGCCACAGACCCTGAGAGGACACGACAGCTCAAAGTGCTCTGTAGCCGGCTCCCAGTAACCTTTTGTCAGCTAAATCTAATTGTAAAGACTGCTGAACTTAACTGTCACGGGACCAGCCGTTGGTCCCCTAATTTTGTAAGAAATTATACAAACTGGTGTGCATACGTTCTTGTATGATATCATGAACCTGCTTAAGTTGTACTAGAGTACATCTAGAGTACATCTAGTGGCAACCCAATACAAGTAATAGTGGTATCAACATTCATAGTCATAGTTGAGGAAGAATGACATTCACAATAGTAGGAGCAGCAGCAGAACAACTAATAATACGGAAAATAGTAGTAGCACTAGTACTATAAGGGAATGCAGTACAGCAGTTGCAGTGGAAGCAGTAGTGACACTGCAGTATCAGAAATAGCAGTAGTTCTGTGTAATATTGTGTGTAACAGAGCACAGTACTGTAGTGAAGCACTACCGGTTGCAGTCCTCATTTTTTTGCATTTTACAGAATTGAATTTCCTATGATGTTCAGGTAAACACATTTATCACAGGAGCAAATAAATGTCTTTACTATTGATTTATGCAGCAAAATTAAAAGCAAACAACCTTGTCTTTACTGTCTGTCTCAGTATTAAAGACTGTATGTTACAGTAGTGTAAGTGTGTGTGTTTTTGTGTGTGTGTGTGTGTGTGTGTGTGTGTGTGTGTGTATGCACCTGTCAGCATTTGTGTGTTGAATGAGCCTGTTCATTTTATGATTGCACCTAAGTGAAAAGTGTTTGCATGTGTGTGTTGTCATGCAAACAGCATCACCATGTTAAGCATTAACCCAGTGTAATGGCTGGAAACATGCCAGGTGTGATTATCCACATATTCACCAGCCTTTCTTTCTGTTCTTAGAACTGCACATTAAACATGCCACCAATATAAAAAGTTCTCTGTAAGAAACACAAATCTACCACAAAATGCCTTTTAATGAAGATGAATGTACATACAGGGATAACATTTAAACTCCATTCCATGATGCCAATAAAAGACGATCAGGATGATAAATTACTCTGTGCACCTCAGAAACTCATTCCTTTGTCTTTCAGCATCCCTTAAAAACATACTAATGAAAGGGGGAAAAAGGTTAGATATTTTTGAACAAAGGACAAGGCTGTTGAAGTCACTGTCATGGGCTGTCATACACCCTCAAAGCAAGTTGGAGTCATAGCTCCCTCAGTAGTGGCCACAAGCTTCATATTGTGCGTATGGTGATGCCTATGACAAACGGCAACATCTCACCCTTGAGGGGGTAAAGATGGGAAGTTCACTGCCAAGGGATCCTTGACTCAGAGTTGCGTGTTTGGGCTTGCAGTCTTATTAGGGGCTCAGAGTGCCCGTCGTCCACATAGCAAAGAGCTTGACTTAGACCGTTGAATCTGTGTGCCACGATTACCAGATCCATCCTCTTAGAGCAGCTACATCATTCTCTGTCATGTCTTTTAGTTGAATAATTTTAGCTGAAGCTCATTGTTTTGCTTTTACGAACCACAACCTTACTGTTTTGGTTCAATCTCACCGTTCTTGTCAATCCGGTTCCATTAGCAGCAGGCAGCTTTGGTGAAAATAGTCTGATAAACCCATTGTAACTGCTCAGCACCAAACAGCAGCTGGTTGAGACAAGCTGGTTAAAAAGTGGCGTTTAGCAGCTAAAGAGACAGATAAATAACTTGGTGATGGGGTAGACCAAAACTGCTGACAGCAAAATAATTTTTTTTTGAATAAAAAAGTGGCATAACTTGTCAATGTTTCAGGTTTGTTGCACTGCCATCAAGTATCCCAAAAATTCTACAAGGCCGTTTTAAAAAGTGTCATCTGAATGTTGATGGCTGGCCAGAAGGCCCAACTGACTTTTTGTCTTTCAGCGGCTATAGTAGGTTCATGTTTGAAAAATGCCATTCTTGAAGAAATTCTCAAATGTCAAAGGTTTTTGATACCAAATGAATCACAGCATGTATTTTCAATATATATTTTCAATATGGTGTTCCTCAAGGAATATTTAAATAATCAGAGTTCAAAGCCATTGCAACCCTATAAATGAGTGAGACAACTTTGTCAACAGCTGCAGACTCCACTATGATCCCCTGAAAACTCTTCATTCATCCGTAAGCATGTACCTTTCAGCAAAGTGTGTTATGTGATTATTTTCTACTCAACCCCCAGTGTTTTGTCTGCAAACGCATATTGTCTCATAACTGCAATGTGTGTGAGTAATTGCCTGGTGTGCACCTGTGATGCACAAGGCAATTTCAATGAAGCACTCAACAATGGAGCACTAGAGTAATCCAACCATCTACTTCCGCCTACCATATCTGTTCATTCACCACAAGGGTAGGTGCAGAATATAAATCACAGACCCTGCATCATTGAGAGGGTGTAAGACAGAAAGATGGGATACAATCAAACTCACTAGTCAACGATGACCCTGTGTGATCAGTCAGGCACTGGCCTGTGTTACATTCAGGGATGTTAGCGTAGAGGAAGGGAAACTGCTAACCTGCTACTCTGACACTATATTTGATCTGTGTGGTCCAGTTAATTAAAAACACAGACCAAGACCTATGTCTTGTGCACTGCAATTACTTTTTTTCATTAACACAATGAGGAACAGTTTCAAATGAACATACAGTATTTGCAAAGTCAAAAATTATCCATACTGAATGTTTCTGCAAAACACTACTGCCAATTTATTTAATTCCTATAATATATGGTTGTAAAAACTAAAGCATTATAAATATTGTGTGTTTATAGTTGCACTTGGTTAAAGTGGGAAAGATGGGACATCTTTGTTAAATACTGAAAAACTGAACTGTGACTTGAACAAAGTGTTTAATTGTTTTGAATTTAAACAGCACCTCCGTCTTTCTCTACTGGTAAAAAATAATATTTACCATATCAGCCCGCACAACACAGTAAGTTAATAGATAGAGGGATGATGAACTTGGACCGGTGTTGGAGGGCACCTTAGGGGCGGCTGTGGCTCAGTGGTAGAGCGGTTGCCTGCCAATCGGAAGGTTGGTGGTTCGATCCCCGCCCCTGCATTCATTGTCGAAGTGTCCCTGGAACCCCGAGATGCCCCCGGTGCTGCGCATCGGAGTGTGAATGTGTGTGAATGTTTATCTGATGAGCAGGTGGCACCT
>NC_048411.1:6386298-6430314 GCF_013103735.1 Etheostoma cragini | reverse complement strand
TACAGCAGACAAGAGATAAAATGAAAAAAAAAAAACAGCGAGCAAAACATTATCATAATATTATGTTCCTTCAGTAGGCAATAATCGATTATGGTCTGCCACTGCATCAATGCAGAATTGTCCAAGACGGCATCACGATGCAATTATTACTGTAATTTCAACAGCGCTAGTGGCAACCACAGTCACAAAGAACCGCAGACCATCAGCCTGCTTTTAACCTGCTGGTATTACATCTTCCTGTCATCACATGCGATTGGTGGAGTGCACGTGGCCAATCAGTGTGGAGAACAAATGGATTGGTTAGGAGAACGAAAGAAACACATTAAAAAGAGAAAGTATGCCAAATGCTGAAACATTACAGATATGTTCATGAGCAAGCGCAAGAGCAAGCCATGTGTTAAAAACCTGCTCCCTTACAATATTGAACATAATGCTTTTATGTCAGTTGGAAGTAGCTCCAGTTACTCAGACCAACGCGGACTGTAAAAATTATGGACAAAGCTTCCGGGCCTGAAAAGTGGAGCCTTTAAACTGCATTTTTTTTTAATTTCCAGCAGAAGGTAACTTCACTGTTTGTAAAAAAAAGTCTGTTTCTATAGAATGGGAAAATGACTCTACTTCTTACTTCTTACTTCTTATGACCTCATGGCATTACGACACATGACTTTATGACCCGATTTATGACCCTTTATCGCTAGTTTCTTCAACAGTCTTCTTCAATACAGCATGTTGTTAATCTCATAAATGATGTCTCATTTATTTTCAAATTGATGATCAAGCAGGGGATGCTTTAGGGCTTGGCTACACCTTTACCTGTCAATCAGTTCAGATGCTTAGCAATGCTAACCTTGACACTGTGTACAATATGTTTAGCTTAGCGTAGCGCTATTGCAACCATGAACAACACTGGCTTGCCCGCGTCATCCACACCAGCTATCCAGTTTTTAAAAAAGAGTTGCTGTATCCTACAGCTGTCAACTGATGCTACCTGTGTTGCATTTTGGAATACCACAATTACTATCAGGAATTTTCAGGCTATGGTCATTAACAGTCATTAGGCAGAACAAAGAGTTGAAGATGAGGCACAAGTACAGAGTCAAAAATCATTCTTGTTGAAACCTCCCCTTCATATGTGAATCTCTGCTGTGATGTATGAGAACCTTATGTGAAATAAGAAGATTAATTTGTCAGGGAAAGGTAGACTGCAATAAATGCATGTTCTTGTGTGTGTAAGAACATGGCATCAGTGGAACTCATTCTTCACCTGTTAGGATCTGTCATCTCCACTGCTGTCATGTCAGTTCCCAGAGCCTATCGTCGGCAATGTCAGACCTGTGTGAGCGTGTGTCTGCGTGTGTGTTTGTTTAGGTAACACCATTGTGGTAGGTTGATTTATTTTTACAAATAAATGAACCCAGCCCAACTCAATTCACATATAATGGATTCCCTTATCTAAAATCTATACTCTAAATCTATATTTGACTAAAAAATAAATCAATTTAATATCTTCTGGGAAACGTTCTACTCAACCTGCAGCAAAACCTCACCATCAACCATGTCCACACTGTGCATATTTTACACTTTTAATGGATTTGTACATAATGGATCATAAGCATTTTGAGTAGAGCTTCGAAGACTAATTGATTAGTTGTCAACTATTAAAATGAACGCCTACTACTTTAAAAATCGATTAATAAGTAAGGTTTTTTTTAATGAAAAAAAGTAAAAACTCTCTTGAATGGGAATATTTTCTATCTGTTTCTATCCATGCTGTCTATCTACTAACCATCCTGGAGGGAGCCTGGGAGTATGCCCTACCGGTCTACATGTGTTTTGTGGATCTAGAGATCTGGAGGCGTGTGCCCGGTCCCCCTGGGAGAGACTGCGGGAGGTGCTATGGGAGTATGGGGTGAGGGCCATTCAATCTCTGCATTACCAAAGTGAGAGCTGTGTCCGGGTTCTCGGCAGTAAGTCAGACTCGTTCCAGGTGAGGGTTGACCTCCGCCAGGGCTGTGCTCTGTCACCAATTTTTTGTAGTTTGTAGTGTTTATGGACAGGATAGCGAGGTGTAGTAGAGGTGGGGTGGGGTGGGGTTGGTGGGCAGGAGATCTCATTGCTGCTCTTTGCAGATGATGTGGTCCTGATGGCATCATCGGCCTGTGACCTTCAGCACTCGCTGGATTGGTTTGCAGCTGAGTGTGAAGCAGTTGGGATGAGGATAAGCACCTCTAAATCTGAGGCCACGGTTCTCAGCAGGAAACCGATCGAGTGCCTCAGTGATAGGGAATGAGTCCTTACCCCAAGTGAAGGAGTTCAAATACCTTAGAGTTTTGTTTGCAAGTGACGAGACAATGGAGCTGGAGATTGGTCAGAGAATTAGCGCAGCGGGTGCGGTACTACGTTCAATTTATCGCACCATTCACACAAAACGAGAGCTGAGCGAGAAGGCAAAGCTCTTGATCTACCGGTCAGTTTTTCTTCTTAACCTTATCTTTAGGTTTCCTCAGGAAAGGGGATGGTGTTTCCCTTAGAGATAGGGTGATAAGCTCAGTCACCCGAGAAGAGCTCGGAGTAGAGCCACTGCTCCTTTGCGTCGAAAGGAGCCAGTTGAGGTGGTTCTGGCATCTGGTAAGGATGCCTCCTGGGCGCCTCCCTAGGGAGGAGTTCCATGCACGTCCAGCTGGAAGGAGGCCTGGAGGAAGATACAGGGCTAGGTGGAGGGATAACATCTCCAACCTGGCCTGGGAACACTACGGGTTCCCCTTGTCGGAGCTGGTTGATGTGGCTCCGGAAAGAGAAGTTTGGGGTCCCCTGCTGGAGCTGCTGCCCCCGCGACCCGATACCGGATAAGCAGACAAAGATGGACAGATGGATGGATGGATGGATGGATGGATGGTGAATATTTTCTAGTTTCTTCACTTCTCTATGACAGTAAATTTAATATACTTGAGTAATGGACCAACCCAGACATTTAAGGACATCATATTGGGGTCTGTAAAACACTGATTGACTTTTTAATCAAAGAGAGGTAATTGCTCTGTGTGTGAGCTTGGTCCGTTAACATCAGAAGGCACTGTTGTGTTGCAGCTAGAGCAAAAGTGTCCTGACACCCACTGTGCAAACAGATACACACGGTTTACCCCCACACTGTGTGAGGCCATCCAAATTAGGAGGATGATATTACAAAGATGTTTAATTTTAAACAGATAATGTGGGGCTGATTAGGCCAGTGGGGATGTTGGCCACAATTTCTACAATTAGAATGTTATGTAACGCAAGGTGTCATGCAGTAGCGTAGGGCAGTTACGACGGGCAGCAGTGCATTTTTACTATTATGGAGTGCCCTTGTACACACTTGTTACAACTTATGAAACACACACACACACACACACACACGCACACACCATATAGGCATTCAGCTTGCAGATGGGCTCAGTCAGTCTTGACAGACATTGTGCCTAAACTAGCTATCGTGTATTGTAGCATCTCATCACATGACTAAATAAAAACTTGACATTGAACAAAATCCACTTACATATTACTCAGTAATAATCATTGCATATCTGTACACTATAACACAATTTGTTATTATTAAAACAAACTATTTATTTCAGGGGTACAAACGTGTCACCTTTTGGCGATAAATCACAGTTTTTTTCCAAAATAGATTAATTGTGTGATTCAACTTTAATTTGTAAATTGTGTCTAGTCTTTATTTTATGATGAAATACCTGCAAAACAATTGGCATTCCCACCAGCCTCAGCTGTAATTCACATTTAGTGCTAATAAGCTACAGTTAGCGTGCTACAATGCTAAACTAAAATGGTAGACCCTGTTTAAGTAAAAAAAACCTCTGGGGTTCTTTTGTACTCTGGAAGATAAAGATGTTGCCCTGCATTAATGCATTGCAATGCAATTAAATGTATATAGAATTGCATTTCACAACTTCTGCACATCTGAACTCCTAGGGGCAGCGAGATGTAGCTGTTTGAGTATCTCTATTCCTTCACAAATCCTTGAAGATGTCAGTGAGCTAAAATAAAGACAAATTTTATCTTAATGTAAGACAGTTTTCTGTTTTCTGTCTATTTAATCTCATCACAAACAGATGTTGCTAACGTAGCTGCACTTGATTATTTCAGTTACTAAATTGGCTGTGTTTGTGTGTGTGTGTGTGTGTGTGAACATATAATCTCAGTTTTAAAATTGTCTTCTTCATTCATGTGTGTGAGATTCAGTCAGTGGCATACCAAGGCCACATAAAACGTATTTTTTAAGATATGATGAGTAGGACTGGCAAGCTTACAGTATGTGCCTGCTTTCAGGGTCACAGTCAGTTTGATGCTGTAGTATTGGCTGGTTGCTAGGGGCTACGAGGAAGAGATTGACTGATGGTGGCTTAATGTGGCAGCTCAAACTGTAAAAAAGAAAAAGAGGAAAGACAGGAGCCAAAACAGCATGCCAGCCACAGACAGACACGTGTGCTGCAGGCTGACACGGAGGCTCCCCACAACAAACTGAGCCAGGTTTGAAAAGCTAATTGCAGCTACTTGCTGTGTTTAGAATAAGATAACCATATTGTAGAGCAATTGTTTGAACCTCTGGTAAAGATCCACTGTCTAAGGAAACATGAGTCCTGCTACTTTTCTCAAGGAGCCTGGTGAAATGGTATGCTATTACCAGAGGCAGGGATTTCACCCGTAAATCCTTAACCTTTAGGAATGGCCTATATTTTGCTTCCCATGCTTCATAAAATATCCCGGAGTTAGTGCTTTATGCACTCTTATTTCATTGGGAGTCTTTGCATTGATGTGCTTTGTTGCTAAGTGCATCAGTTTGTGACGACATATATATATATATATATATATATATATATATATATATATATATATATATATATATATATATATATATATATATATATATATATATATATATATATATATATATATATATATATACATATACATATATACATATATACACATAAAGTATGCGTGCTAAGCATAGGAGGTGGGAATCCGATTTTGGAAATGATGTAAAAGAGGGAAGAATTAATACGCAGGGCTCAGCTACAACCACTCCTTCATAATGCATATCATGAATATATTCCACAACCAAGTACTGAGTAATGAGATGCAAAGAAATCTACAAATGAACAAAAATAGATCATCTGGCCCTGACACATTTTCTTTTTTCACAGCTCCAACATGCAGCTGTGATGTGAGAGCTCTTATCCACTTGGAGCAGGATGGCACGGTTGCGAGAGCAACTCTGTTCCCTACTAAAAGGTCGCAGGTTTGATTCCCACTGCAGCCTGCGCATCCGTTGTCCGTTAGTTACCGAGGGTGCATGCCAGAGGGCACTGGAACGTCGCTCTGCCATACATGATCCAGTGGAAATTGATATTATTTTAAGTTCAGAAAGATCCAATAATCATTATAGCGTATTTTGTACAAGAGAGACAATAGAAACAAATGGATTAGTCAAAGTTGTTACAGTGACATTTAATGTGTGTTAATTGAGTCACAACGTCAACTTTAATGCAAGAAAACATTCCACCTTGAAATGTTACAGGTAGCTGCTGACGGTAGCCTTTGAGCGGCATAGGGAATTTAATTATGTTTTTCTCAGTCCATAGCTAGCTAACTGTTAACTAGTAAATATGACGATGATGAGGGTTGGGTAGTACCTACTCAGTATTTTTTATACTGTTCTGGTGCTTAAGCGGTTCTTGAACCGGTACTGTAAAAAATATTAGGACTTAAATTAAGCAGAGAAATATCCGACACTGAGCAGAAATGTACACTCACAGTAGGCTATAGCCTCATGTAACGAAGTGCACTAACTTTGTTAACACATTTTGCACACGTCACACATGCTGTTGAACAGTAATGGCTGTTGCTATCCTACTTGATATTGCAGTTGACATTAAATTACTAGACTTACCTGAAGAGGAACGGCTGCTGTTATCATCATCATCATATGTGATGTTCACCACCACACTGGCAGGGCTGGGACTCTCTTCAATTTGTCCGGCGGCGAGTCAAACCCTAGCGGCTGCTGTTGACGTGCATTGTTTGGCTTTTAAATAAACTCCATGTCTCGCCAGATGTTTCATTAAAATCTAAGTGTTAACTGCCTTGCATGATATTGCTTTAAGGCATTTGTTGCAGGTTGCAGAGTTGCACATGAAATGCAGCCAAACCTTAAGAGCATTTTGCCCTCGGCATCTTCATTAACCCTCTCGCTATCAGTTCAACAAGTATGTTGGCACTTGTGGAACTGACTTCACGCAAGTTGATGCCGGAACACCAGGGGTCTGTAAAAAACATCGGGCACTGACATTTTTGTTCTTATTAAGTCTTGTTACTAGCGTTTAGGTTGGAACATCGGTACCCAACCCTAATGACAAGGCAGCAAAACATCCATTTGTTTTATAGTTATAGTCGTCTAAAGTGTGTATACTTCGTAGGAATAGATGTTAAATAGCCATTGAAGCGAACAACAATTTAACAAGTGCGCTCTGGTACTTAAACAAATAACAAACACCGCTGTCAGTTCCCCTGACTAGCGCCTATCTGCTGGCTGACTGCAAGACACACTGGATGAATGCAAACAATGTAAATGTGGCGCACAGAAGCCCAAAAAGGATGTGGCATGTTTCCTGTTGCAAACATAGCTTGTCGTGACAGTCCAACCATCTGGACCATGGGCCCTGTGCTCAAGGCCAGATGAAAGACATTTGCCCGCTCTTTTGTCTATTTCCTTTTCTCCCCGTCTACCGAATGCAATTCTGTACTGACCTGATATTGTGACCTAGTTAAAATATTCAGCAGTGGGGAAATTTTGCAAATTGCATCAACGACCCTATTTGAGCATAAATGTTGCTCTGCAGCTATGCACCGCCTTTAAATCTCAACCCACATTCTGAAGCAGTCCTTGAAGCAGGAGGTGCTGTGGGTATCTTTAGGAGCATGTCTTCTAACTATCTATTTCATACTCTTTTGACTCCTCCTGTTTATGTAGCATGACAGCTGCTGCACTTCCTGCACAACACAAACCTCATAAGTCTATATGGTCTGATGAGGAGCATGGTGCTACATAATTAGTGGGTTATTCACACCATAGGCTACACTACAGCAACTAGCCCACTGATAAATATTTTTGCAATAATCAGTCCTTCCAGGATTTTGCAGCCTTTTTTGAAATTGTTATGGCTCCAAATGCCTGATTTTACGGTATCTTTTGTAAAAAATTGCGATATAAGTTGCAAGGTCTTTTGGATGTTTGTTGCAATGAAATGCCTTACCAAAAAGGCTCAGGATGCCGCAAATGTTGGTATAATTTGAAAATGGCTGGTAGATTTAAGACAAAAAATTGTGAACATATGTGTCAGTTTGTTGATCTTTACATTAGTACATTTTAGTTGATTTGTTATCCTGGCCTGGGACACATTCATACAGTTTGATGAAGTACTTATTGGACTTTAGCTTATCATTGCTCTCAGAGTCATATACCGATGCAAAGTCTGGCACGTGGGACAGGTGGGATTAGTTGAAGTCGTGGGAAACTCTGGTTATTGGTCAAATTTGTGGAAATGTTGCGGGGAGTGGTCAAAATTGCAAGTCGCACCAAAGTCACCGTGATTGCTTAAATTTGTGTGAATTGGCGAGATAGTGACATTGCAAAATCTTGGAGGGACTGAATAATTCACCCAAACAAAAACATTGTTACTTTGAAGATACCTCCATCTAAACATCAGATTACTTTTGGAATCGGGACAGGTGGACCAGGCCCCAACAGGTAAGTTTGCTTCCATCCATGAAATACTGATCTACTGCTAGCTAATTTAAAGCTACTCCAAATGTAATTGGCTGATCCAGACATACAGAACTTATGTTCAATTGAAAACTTCAAAAGTAATATAGCTTACCTTTGTGTTAAATGCAACAAGGCGAACTTATGCACTTATAACATTTATGCACTGTGTCTGGGAGTGTGATAAACCTAAAACATTCTGAAGGGGGGTGATCAATAAAACTATGTTCATCTTGTCTGTGAACATTCCACTTCACTCATTTTCAATTTGATGCATGAAACACCTTCCAAAAAGGCTGGGACAGGGGCATGTTTAGCACTGTGTTACATCACCACTCAATAAGTGTTTGGGAACTGAGGCATTAATTGTTGAAGCTTTGTAGGTGGAATTATTTCCCATTCTTGCTTAATGTATTACTTCACCTCAACCGTCCAGGGTTTCCGTTGTCGTACTTTGCGCTTCATAATAGGCCTCACAATTTCAATGGGAGACAGGTCTGGACTGTAGGCAGGCCAGTCTAGTACCCACACTCTTTCGCTACAAAGCCACACTGTTGCTGTTACATGTGCAGAATGTTGGCTTTGCATTGTCTTGCTGAAATTAGCAGGGATGTCCCTGAAAAGCAGATTGCTTGGAAGGCAGCATAAGTTGCTCCAAAACCTGTATGTACCTTTCAGCATTAATGATGCCTTCACAAATGTGCAAGTTATCCATGTCATGGGCACTAACAATTCATTTTTATATATAGTATAATTTCAAGAAAGAGTAGGTCTAGACCACACTCCATAATTTACAAATGAAGAGTTTTAGTAATTCCCTCCAAAGCAAGCAACAGTGTGACAGTGGCAAGAAAAAACTCCCTTTTAGGAAGAAACCACAGACAGACCCAGGCTAAAGAGACAGGGTAAAGAGAAAAGCCTGGTCGGGCTGTACTGCTCTGCCTCCCTCTTGTTTTATTATTTTATTGATTATATGGTAGATGAATTTGACAACTATGACGAGAAGCAGTTGGGTCGGGTTTGGCAAACGCTGCAACTCCTCACTCCATAACTATAAGCTTTATGAGGAGAGTTTTAAGTTTACTCTTAAATGTGGTGAAGGTGTCTGCCTCCCAAACCCTGACCGGAAGCTGTTTCCACAGCCGAGGAGCCTGATAGCTGAAGGTTCTTGCTCCCATTCTACTCTTACAGACTCTGGGAACCACAAGTAACTCTGAATTCTGGGAGCGTAGTGCTTTAGTGGGGCAATAAGGCACTAAGAGCTCTTCAAGATAAGATGGTGCTTGACCATTTAGGGCTTTGTAGGTCAGGAGAAGGATTTTAAATTCAATCCTAGATTTTACAGCAGCCAATGCAGAGAAGCTATTACAGGAGAAATATGATCTCTTTTCTTAGTTCTTGTCAGAACACGCCCTGCAGCATTGTTTTGAGACAGGATGTTCCTAATTTTGACAATGTTTTGAAGATTAAAAAAGGCTGTTCTTGGGGTTTGTTTTAGATGGACGAATAAGGAAATATCCTGATCAAAAATAACTCCTGGATTTCTGACAGTAGTGCTGGAGGCCAGGGCAATACCATCCAAAGTAGCTAAATCCCTAGATAATGTAGTTTGGAGGTGTTTAGGGCCCAGCACAATAACTATTTTTTTCTGAGTTTAACATCAGAAGATTGTAGGTCATCCATGATTTTATATCATTTAGGCATGCTTGGAGTTTAACTAACTGATTGTTTTTGTCTGGCTTGATTGATAGATATAATTGGGTGTCATCCGCATAACAATAAACATTAACAATAACAAATTGAGATTTATTTGACAAATATGACTTAAACCAACTTAGTGCAATACCTGTAATGGCAACTAAATGTTCCAGTCTCTGTAACAGGATGGTATGATCAATAGTGTTGAATGCAGCACTTAGATCTAGTAAAACAAGTACAGAGACAAGTCCTTTGTCTGCAGCGGTTACAAGGTTATTTTCACCAGTGCTGTCTTTGTGCTATGATGCATTTTAAATCCTGACTGAAAGTTCTCAAGTAAACTATTGCTATGTAGAAAATCACATAACTGATTAGCGAAGCGACTACGTTCTCAAGGATCTTGGAGAGAAAGGGTAGATTAGATATGCTGTAGGGCTACCGTTTGCTAAGACATCCAGGTCGAGGGAGGGTTTTTTCAGAAGAGGTTTTATCACAGCTAGTTTAAATGGCTGCGGTACATGACCTATTAATAGACACACATTGATCATATCTAGTAATTGAGTGTTAACAGCGGGTAACGGTTCTTTGAGTAGCCTCGTTGGGAGGGGGTCTAAGAGACAGGTAGATGGCTTAGCTGAGGAGACAGACAAAGGACAGTAGGACAGAAGCAGTTTAAGTATGTGTCAGGTCTTGAAAGGTGATGACTTGTTATAATTCATTAAAGAAGCTCATAAAGTCATCACTACTCAGAGCTAAAGGAATAGATGGCTCAATAGAGCTGTGACTGTCTGTCAGCCTGGCTACAGTGCTGTAAAGAAACCTTGGGTTGTTCTTATTTTCTTCTATTAGTGATGAGTATTAGTCTGGTCTGGTATTTCTGAGGGCCTTCCTTCACATTTTCAGTCTGCCATTTACTTTTAAGTCATTGCGAGATTTGTTTTAATTTGAGAGTTAGTGAGTTAAACCAAGCTGCTAGTTTCCTTTGCTTTACAATCTTCTTTTTGAAAGGAGCAACAGAGTCTAAAGTCGTCTGTAGGCAGGTCGTAGCACCATCTACAAATTTATCAATTTGGGAGGGAGAGTTAACATAAAGGTCCTTTGTTATTTTAAGGAACGCAATTAAATTAAATATTGTTGGAACATCTTCCTTACATGTAGCTATAGCACTGTCAGATAGGCATCTAGTGTAGAAGCTTTTATTTCCTTTAGTATAGTCGGGTAGTAAGAATTCAAAAATTATTCGAGAATGGTCTGATAATAAGGGATTCTGTGGAAATACTAGTAAATCTTCAATTTCAATGCCATTTGTCAGCACAAGGTTGAGGGTGTGGTTAAAACGGTGAGTGGCATTATGCACACTCTGACTAAAACCAGTTGAATCTAGTAGTGAGTTGAAAGCAACACTAAGGCTATCAACAATGTCCTCATGGATATTAAAATCCCCTACAATAAGTACTTTAAGGACTACACCTGATAACCCCCCCCCATACCATCCCAGATGCTGGCTTTTGCCCTTTGCACTGATAACAATCTAGATGGTCCTTTTCCTTTTTGGCCTGGAGGACATGACGTCCATGATTTCCAAAAACAATTTGAAATGTGGACTCGTCAGACCACAGCACACTTCTCCACTTTACGTCCGTCCATGTCAGATGTGCTCACCCAGAGAAGCCAGCAGCATTTCTGGGTGCTGTTGAAATTTGGCTTTTGCTTTGCGAGGTAGAGTTTTAACTTGCACTCGTAGTTGTAGTAACGAACTGTGTTAACTAAAAAAAAATTTTCCTAAGTGTTCCTGAGGCCACAAGGTAATATCCTTTACATAATGATGTTGGTTTTAATGCAGTGAGGGATTAAAGGTCACAGGCATTCAATGTTGGTTTTTGGCCTTGCAGCTTACGTGCAGAGATCTCTCCAGATTCTCTGAATCTTTTGATGATATTATGGACTGTAGATGATGAAATCCATAAATTCCTTGCAATTAAATGTTAAGGAAACATTGCTCTTCAACTGTTGGAGAATTTGCTCCCGCAGTTGTTGACAAAAAGGTGAACCTTACCCCATCCTTGCTTATGAGCAATTGAGCCTTTTGGGGATGCACCTTTCAAACCCAATCATGACAAATTTACCTGTTCACCTGTGGAATGTTCCAAACAGGTGATTTTTGAGCATTCCTTAACTTTCCCAGTCTTTTGTTGCCCTTGTCCCAGCTTTTTTCCAACATGTTGCAGGCATCAAATTCAAAATATGTGAATATTTGCAAAAAACGATCAATAGATTATAAGTTTGAACATTAAGGATGTTGTCTTTGTCTTCATTCAAGGGTATGACAGGGGGTAGTTGAACATTGTATTTGCAGAAGACTTAATAAAAACATTGTTAAAAAAGAATCAAACACATTACTTTTGCTGCTGCTAATTACTTTGTCAACGACTAATGACTGAGGAACTGATTTAAGTTATTTGCCCAACACTGGTCAACTAAATTATTCAGACCAGCTAAATCTGTCCACAAGACTTGACAAGAAAAGGATTTGGACCTTTATCCTGGAAAATGATTACAAAAAACAACATTGAATGGTTGAATAAATTAAAAAAAGCAATCAATATGTAACTGTTGAACTTTGGAGAACTTTAGTCAGAATGTTCTCACAAGAGAAGTGTGGGGACATGTGATCTCAGTATTTCCAAAATAACGGCAACTATTACTACTACTCAGGGGCGATTCTAGGATCAGACCTTAAGGGGGCTTAGCCCCGAATGAGAATGTAACACAGATGCAGTTCCTTGCAAAAGTGTTAACCCCCCCAGTTATATATCAGTTACTTCATTAGCAGATAATCTCTGAGCTAGTTACTGAAGAACAACATCAGCTATTGTTTTTATCAAACATGACACTTTATAAATCCCAGTAATAACGACCAATTTGACACAATGTTCTAACATTAAGCAAATTTATTTGCTTACGTTTCAATTCGGGCTCTAATCTTGGCCATGAAATTACCAATTTCTACTCTGGGGACAAGCAACGTTAAACTTTACAACCGCCTCCTGCTCTCCCACTGACAGATTAGATTGAGACTCCGCCAAAGGCAGGACTCCAGCACAACCACTTCCGATTGACCTAAACTATGTTTCCGTTAACCCTTTTGACTGGGTTACAGGTATACAACCTTGTTGTTGTTTATATTCTGCTTTTCTGCATTGTCTAAATTTTAATTGCTGTGGTTTTATTCTCTTCTTATTGTCTTTTATTCTTTTGCTGTTGTATGGGCTTAATGTTTAAATGTGGCTCCCTTGAATGCAAAGCCAATTCCCCTCGGGACAATAAAGGTTTCATTCCGACCATGACATTTGCTGATGTGAGCTACCACTTCCTGATCAGCCTCGAGTGAGTTGACGCGGCTGATAAGCGAGTACGGCCAATGGGAGCGCAGCAGGGCGGAGAGCAGCGGCACATTGTACTACAGCGGAGAACTGCCGCCAACAGTAGACGCGTATCCCGCTCTGTCTGTCGCTATTCAGCACATTCTGGTTAATGGATTATACAGTTTCTCTCCAAGTGCAACATCAGCTGGCGGTGTTCCCAACACACGTCTGCCAGGGTTACAGTGTGGAGTTACAGGTACATTTATTTTCGCATTTCTCTTATCAGTCCCGTCTTCTTTTCTTCTCTTGCAAAAGAGCGGTGCATGCGTGCAGAGGAGTGTGTGTGACTTTATGGAGATGCTTTACTGCAGGGGGGGGGGGGGGGGAAGGCATGGTTGTCGTCTTGCATGCAGATTTTTTTTTTCCTCACCGAGATTCTTGTTGCGTTCCGCCGGGAGATGAAGCGGAGCCGGGGGCTGCACGCGCTGTGCGTTGCACATGGGGAGGGGGGGGGGTTAAGAAGTCAGCAGAGCATCCTGGTGGAGGTGGACCTCAGGTCTCATAAACAGGTCCCGCTTGTTGGAGAGCGGCGGGTCTTTGACGGGGGTCCGGCCGGGGACACCCCAGGGGATCCTTACGGAAGTCCCCCAGTAGGCTGTGACTGAGACAGACATGAGAAATGTTGGCTAGTAGGCTGTGGGTTGATTCTTTCAATCAGAGATTTAACTTTCAACGAACAACGGATACAGTCCAGTGCTATTAAAACTCCTGCATCCAGTAGGCAAACGCATCTGTAGATTACAGTTGCCTTGGAAATCTGTTTTAGAGTTTCAGAATAAGGTCAATTCTGCAGTCTATCTATTTTTTTTATTTCTACTGTGGACAAACAGTGTCGAATATGAAGCAAAGTAACGATGTGAGCATCAACATCCCATCGGCTGCTCTGCATGCAGGAGAACGGCTGGTCGATTCTCTCAAGGTGACATTTGAAGTGGATTAGAAGCAGTGATGTAGCACCCACCTCACCTCTGTGGAACACAGTGCTTGGTTACAGCTCATAGGAATCCTAGTCACATGAAGTGACATTGTGGGTCATGATGTAAAAAAGATAAAACTTTTCCTGAATTCTTTTTATTTTTTATATATTTGGTTGTAGACTTGAGGTCATAGTTTACCACCTTTTTAGGTAGGCTATTATCCTTAAAAGAATGAATGGTCTATCTGTATCACACTCCAGATAGATAAGTTGCTATGCTCTGGAAACATACATTGCTAAACATATTAGGGCTGCAACCAAGGAATATTTGCATCATTGAATAGTCTGTCTTTTGTTAAATTGATAAATTGATTCATTATTCGACTGATAAAATGTTTAAGAATAGTGAAAATGTTTGGTTTAATCTCCCAGAGCACAAGATTAACTGAAAAACAGTCAAAAAAACCCAAATACGTTCAGTCTTCTATCCTATATGGAGAAAAAAACAAAACATCAAAGCTTCACTTTTGAGAAGCCAACTGAGGCGATACTTCATCATATATATTACTCTCAGTTCACTTTAGATTTTACAGCTGTGTATCGTCTAATCTTTGGACCATATGCTGTTTTGCTTCTGTGCTGTGTCTTGTTTTGTGCCAAGTTCAGCTTTAGTTGTGTTTTCTTTCTTTTTCTTTCTTTGCATTTTAAAAAGCATTTATCTTTTCACATCCTAGGGCAGGGGACTACAGAGGGAACAAAAACGCCTTTTGGCTAATTCTGGCATTTTCAACCCATGTCAAATTATGGCTTTTATTAATATTCAGTGTCCTTTTTCATCAAAAACAGAATTGAATTATCAAGGTAGTTGCTGATTAAATTGTCGACTGGCATCATTGATTTATCAACTAATCGATTTTGAGCTCTAAAACAAACAAAAAAATTCTTTCTGTATTTCCGTTGTTTAATTGCCATTCAGGACTTGTAATAATTTCTCTCTTGGACAGAAAAGCAAAAATAGAAACAACAGAACATGGTTTTTATAGTCTTTGCTTTGATGTCTCTCAGGTGGCTCTTACTAATTAGATCCAGCATTATTGCTTTGTTCCCATGCACAGCCCAAATATCTTTTCATTCCACCTAGTGGGATGTACACTTTGATATTATGAATGAGGGCTGCAACTTTATTATTATAAAATAAACAACATTATTTCAATCTATTTTCATTATTGATTAATCAAGACATCAGTTCATTGTTTGGTGTATAAAATGTCAGAACGTGAAATTTGTTTTTCCCATGGTCTTCAAACATCAAATTTTATCTGAGCAACAGTCCCAAACCCAAAGCTAATTAGTTTAATAACATAAAGACCAAGAACACCTGTTAATAATCCCATTCGAGGAGCTGGAGCCAGTGAGTGTTTGCCATTTTTAAGCAGAAAAGACAGTTAAATATCAAAATGGTTTAAAGTTTGCTGTCACTGTTTTCCTGGAAGATCCGATTGCTCAAAGTATCACCAGGTGCTCTGCATATGAACTTGAGCATGTGTGTGTACACAGAGTTTACTAAAAAGAATTTTGAACAACTCACTTTAGCTGTTGGTGTTTCCTGTCTCTGACCTCTCGCCAGTCCAAAAGAGTCAATCTCCGAATGCAACGTAACAGAGAGAAGAGTAAAGATAGAAAGCTCCTAAAGCTTAGCTCCATATAAATTTACGGATAATTTGTTGTCTTGTCGTTAGCGAAAAACAATATTGTAGTTGAAAAAGGAGGCTCATGAGAATCCCATTTCCTCCTATGGAGTCCGTTCATTCTCATTAGGAGATCGACACTTTTTGACTGACAAGATGGCGGATAGCGTAAACAATAACTGCTAAAGTGAGTTGTACGAAACTTTTCTTTTTAGTAAACTCTGTTTTAATGTTGTGTCGAGCCTTCTTAGATGTTTTACAAATGTTGATTTTGATGCTATCATAGTAGTGCTCCTAGCACTCCCATTTAAGAGGCCATTTGACCAAAAAACGCTAATACAGTAAATCTTAAAAGTGGCTCTTCCACTAATTTTGCGCTTAAACAAAAGTTTGACTCAAGGAAATTCACAAAAACAACCTAGGTTGCATTTTGGCAAGTCACGCTTTAACACATACTTAAGATCCAGATATGGATGATATGTTTTTTTTCTGCAGCCTCTAGCGTGATGGAAAAGAATAAAGCAGCATTTCACTAACCAGCTGCTCTGAGCTCCATCTCACTCTGCCTATTGTAAAATTGACTCTTAGCCCAACATCTCCTGCTGTAAACCACAAGATGGCTCCATTTTGGTACCTTGGAAGCTTTCTCAAAATATTTGCTGACAAACCTGTCTCTGTCACAGCTCTGTTCTAAGACACCACATGAGAGTTTGTCACTAGCAACACGTTACAAGCAGCCACAGATAGTAAAGCTCCCTCATCGACCCTTTCTTTAATGATTTTCCTGCGTCTTTGCAGGCCCTGCATTCATGTTTTTTTTCGAAAAATTTGAAGAGGGGGAAAAAACCCACTTCCATTATTCCCCAGTCTGCTGTCTGTAATTTGCGATGACTAAAAATAAAAGACTTTGAAGCTCAGTGCTTCGATGTCATCAATAATTGTTTGCTTTTGTAAGTTAAAATTGCCCTGCTTCTTTGTTGCTTCCATCATCTTCTTGCAGCAGTTGTTTGCTGTTCCATCTCCATTTTTTCTTTCATAGAAGGTCAACTGAGATGGGTCTGTGGATTTTTTATAAATAGCACACAAAGAAGTTCCAATAATCTTGGGTGAACACATTCACTTTCACGTAGTGTAGACGTGGCTTTGAAGCAAACAACTGAGCAGAGTCAGCCGCATCACAGAGGGAAATGTGGGCTTCATCAAAGGTGATACATCTTTTCCTCTAGTCTTTCATAACAGCCGAATAACAAATGTTGGATCTGCAGAAAGTGCTTCTTTTTTAAAACTAACATGCAAACTGCTATTTCACTTGTAGTTTCTAAGAGATATCCAAAGAAGCATCCAGAAAGTGACAACTATTCTGATGGACAGCCCGAGCATCAAACACACCATGACTTTGAAGTCATTACTTGGCGAGCTAATAATTCATTTAAGTTTGAAAGAAGTCCGCCATTTAGTATTATACTTACACAAAGTTTGGTGACTTGAGCTGGATAGATTAGGAAAAAAAAAAAGAATGGTCCTGTTTGATGCAACACATGCAGAGGTATCAGCTGAATCCAGATCCAGCCACGGGACTTGCAGATTGAGGCCTGGCAAACTTTGATCAAATGTAGTCTTAACATGCTGAAGTGTTCGGTGTGATCACATCAAGTTTTTAAAGGTCAGGAGGATATAAAATGCAGTATGAGATGAGGCTTAAAAATCTCTCTAGTTTCCATGGAAATGTAAGCAAGATCTAATTTCATTTTTGTTAGCTGGATATGAACCAACCCATAGAAATAGGATGAACGCATTTGAACTAGTCATTTGAATAGTTTAAAAGAAAATAGCAAACTGTGTATTGACAATAAAAATAGAATGAGTTAAGCCACTTAACTTAAGCCACGGTCACAGTTCTTCGCAGTAGAGTACACATAAAACTGGCCACCGCTCTGATTGTCCGTTCTACTATTGTACTATTCTATTTGTTCTATTTCTGTGAACTACAAAAGCCCTCAAAGGCAAGGTGAAAATAACTAAAAGTATCTTCTATGTAAGACATACACTTTTACTTCTTTATTCGGCTGTTTTTAAGGGCAAGACAGTCATGCTCAAGGCTTAGTGCATGATATAGTGAATTTAAAGTTTAGCCAAATGCATCATAAACAAAAGCTTTTACCGTCTTTGTGTAAAACATAATGGAATTGTGTATGACTTTGGTTAAAACAGTGTAGATATATGAGCACATGGCTAATTAATATTTACTGCATATAGTTTGACGACTCATTCACGTAAACAATAAAGGAGAATTCCGGTTGATTACAATACGTAGCTCTGTTTGTAAATTTGGAGTGCTGTCAGTAGAGAGAAAAATGTATCCTCCTGGGATATCCTCCTGCTAGAGTTAGCACCCAACAGGGTTAAACAGGGCACGTTTTAAACATAACTTTAGCCTCAAAACATGTTCAAAATGTAATTTAAGGTGCCTAGAAATGTGAAGTCATTTCTTTCGAGTGAACACTGTGAATCTTACTGCAATAAATGTAAAAGAACTGCATGAAAGTAGTGCTAATTCAGCTGTGTTTAGTGCAATATGAAGTTGAGATTGCGTGCAGCAGGACAACATACTGTACTTTGTGCCACACACAAGCCCATGCTCCAAAACACTTTAAATTGATCTTCTACACCCTTGCACCACTTATGCGTCTTTCCTAATTAGTTGCATGTTTTCCTACAAAAGGAGCTGTGCACACAACCAGGGCCTAAAATTAACAACCAACCACCTGCCATATGTGGGTGTATTTTGCAATTGGCGGGTAACCAATGAGAATTGAGTGATTCAGATGCGCAACTATCGGTAAGCAGGGTATGCAGTTGCTTACCAGCCCAGACAAATCAGTGGCCCGCATCACTGGAAGACATTGATTGATAGCCAGGGCCCCCTAACGCGTTATCATTATTCACAATAATCCCAGCAGTCCCACGTGCAGCCACTGCCCAAGCGGGAGTGAGAACGGGTAAAATTTGTTTCCTTGTTTCAGATATGAGGACGAGACGCGTGTGACTCAAACATCTCACATTTACCAACAAAAGATACAGCGCAAGACCGTCCTGCCAACATGTACACATTTTAACGTCAATGTACGATGTAATGCTTTTTCACTATAAAGTCGCTGAAAGTTGCTGTTGTTTCTATCCTGTCAGCTTGCTGCAGCGGGTGGGGCTGCTGCTCCGTTCCCCCCGTTTTTGACACACACACACACATAAACACACAATCACACACGGTGGATGCAGGTAAAACCGCAGATGAGATGTGCAGAAGGACCTACACACACATAAACACACAATCACACACGGTGGATGCAGGTAAAACCGCAGATGAGATGTACAGAAGGACCTAAACTGAGGACAGCTACAGTATTGTAGGTGCAATGATAAGTTAAAGTCCAATAAGTATTTTATCAAACTGTATATACAGTGAGGAAAATAAGTATTTGAACACCCTGCTATTTTGCAAGTTCTCTAAAAAATCTAAAAAAAATAATAATAAAAAAGATTAAAAAAATAATCTAAAAAAATAATAATCGAGAAATCAAAATGTATAATTTTCAACTATTATTTTTTAAGACACAGCTGCAAATAAGTATTTGAACACCTGAGAAAATCTATGTTAATATTTTGTGCAGTAGCCTTTGTTTGCGATCACAGAGGTCAAACGTTTCCTGTAGTATTTAACCAGGTTTGCACACACTGCAGAAGGGATTTTGGCTCTGTCCCCCTCCTCCACACAGATCTTCTCTAGATCAGTCAGGTTTCTGGGCTATTGCTGAGAAACACGGAGTTTGAGCTCCCTCCAAAGATTCTCTATTGGGTTTAGGTCTGTAGACTGGTTAAGCCACGCCAGAACCTTGATATGCTTCTTACAGAGCCACTTGTTGGTTATCCTGGCTGTTTGCTTCAGGTCATTGTCATGTTGGAAGACCCAGCCTCGACCCATCTTCAATCTAACTGAGGGAAGGAGGTTGTTCCCCAAATTCTTGCAATACATGGACCCAGTCATCCTCTCCTTAATAAATTCCAGTTGCTCTGTCCCATGTGCAGAAAAACTCCCCTAAAGCATGATGCTACCATCCCCATGCTTCACAGTAGGGATGGTGTTCTTGGGATGGTGCTCATCATTCTTCTTCCTCCAAACACGGTTAGTGGAATTATGACCAAAAAGTTCTATTTTGGTCTCATCTGACCACATGACTTTCTCCCATGACTCCTCTGGATCTTCCAAATGGTCATTGGCAAACTTAAGACGGACCTTGACATGTGCTGGTTTAAGCAGGGGAACCTTCCGTGCCATGTATGATTTGAAACTATGACGTCTTAGTGTATTACCAACAGTAACCTTGGAAACGGTGGTCCCAGCTCTTTTCAGGTCATTGATCAGCTCCTCCCGTGTAGTCCTTTGTTAGGTTCATTGAGACCCCACGAGGTGAGATCTTGCATGGAGCCCCAGTCCAAGGGAGATTGACAGTCATGTTTAGCTTCTTCCATTTTCGAATGATCGTTCCAAAAATGGACTTTTTTTAACCAAGCTGCTTGGCAATTTAACCCGTATCCCTTTCCAGCCTTTTGGAGGTGTACAATTTAGTCTCTAGTGTCTTTGGACAGCTCTTTGGTCTGGGCCCTGTTAGAAGTTGGATTCTTACTGATTGTATGGGGTGGACAGGTGACTTTATGCAGCTAACAACCTCAAACAGGTGCACCTAATTTAGGATAATAAATGGAGTGGAGTTGGACATTTTGAAGGCAGACTAACTTGGGAATGCTGTGTTATCAAGGCGGGGCCCCCTACTTTTGCATGTGATGACAGTGCAAAGTCCATGAGTAGGCTACCATGAATGGGACAGTATAGATCTCATAGAGAAACAGCAATTCCTGTTTTTCACCTTTATGAGGCCAAAAAAACTGGCTGTGGATTTTTAAATCCACCTCCCAATATGGCAGGTAAGGCCCTGCAAACAACCTTATCACAGCTGCATATTTTATCACTGTTCTGTATTTAATCAAAATAACCAAATACAATAATGTCCTATTTACCACAAAATTCTGACTAGTGAAAATGTTGCATCACTTTGGGAAAACAAAGTGGTTGGTGAGCCCTAAATGTATGAAATGAAATGCATACAAAAACACATTTCAAGTCATACATTACCAAGACAGGCAAATGTAAATATAAATATATATCCAAGACACCTGCAATGATCATGTCACATGTATATATACATCTCTTAATGTCTCTGTATTAAGAGATGCCTGTTAATTAGATTACAGGCATCTCTTTTGGTCCAATTCAGGCACTGCTTATAAGCTATAACATTAGTCATGTTTTTTTCACCTCATGTTATGAATTTGAATTTAGCATAATCCCTGAGTATGAAAGCAAACACTACAAAGGCTGTGCTACATTGGAATCAGTTGAAAGCCTACTGCGTCTGACTGAGATACGAGGGGACTTTTTGTGTAGATAACTTTCCCGAGGCACCTGACAAAGCATTGTTTTTTGACGTACTGGGAGTGAGACCAGTCAACAGTTAGCTAACAGGGCAGCAACGAAGTAAACATGACTAATATTATAGCCTACAGTATAAGCAGTCCCTGAATTGGACCAAAATAGGTGCCACTACTCTAATTCAACAGCGTCCAGATCTTTTTTCTCTTTTTCAGAGAACACATGGCTACATAATATTCATGTAAATGGTGTCATCACACTACATGCACTACATGAATATTAATTTGCCATGTCCTTATATGGACTGTTTAACACTAGTCGGCGCTATACACAGTTCTCTTTTACAGTAGACATTTTTAGTTAATAAGGTACAACCTTTTTTTCATGTTGCACTTTGCCTCACTTTCAGTTACCTTTCTATTATGCAATAAGCTTTTAGCACGGCTGTCTTGCCCTAAAAATAGCCTAATAAAGAACTAAAACTTTTGTCCTAGAAGATACTATTTGTGGCCAAAACCTAAGTATAAGTCTATGTGTCTTTGTACAAGTTACACTTGGGTTTTGGGCCAACGATTCCCCAAAAACTTTTTTCTTTACCTTGCCTTTCAGGGTAATGAACTCTGCTGGTCCAAATTTTCAGATTATAACTAAACAATTCTTTGTTCTGCAGTTATTGTTGTTACTTTAACTGTCAATTAAATCTGGGCATCAATGGTCTGCACTCCCAGCCAGCTCCCCTTGCAGACTTGATGAGATGTGGATTTTGACAACCATAGACACTCCAGGACTTCCCTGTGCCTGTTAGGTCTGTGAGTCTACAAGTGTGTGGAAGTCCAGACATTTAGATTCAGCCACTAGAGTCAAGGATGTACTAAACTGATACACAGGCTGTTATCGGTGCCAACACAGATACAGATCTTATTAAACAGATCAAGGTATTGGCCAGGTCCTTGTTAAATGCAGTTTCTTTGTAAATATCATTATACAATTCAGTGCTTTCACTATTAGTATCACTGTTGGCAGCTTACTCATGTTACTTTACATACTTAACTTGGATACCAATAAGTTTCAGATGTTGAAATAAAACAATGTTAAATTCGGGAAGAGTAGAGCTGCAACCATAGGCTGTACACAAAGATGGACAACATGACAGCTCCCCAAAAGGGAAGCCAAAACATCTTGATCGCATTCTGTTTACTCTTCAATGTGGAAGGAGCTGAATAACAGTTTAAATAAAATATATAAATATAAAACACAAGTGTGTAACAGACTTTGGCATGCATTAAAGGGTTCTTCAACAACAAAATTGGTCCTTGATGGAAGAGTGTTATCAGGGTTGAGGATGTGAATAATTTTCCTGTATCCATCATCCTCCACCATTGATAGGGGCCTCATGTCAGTTACCAGCATATTCAGGATACATCAGTCAGAACAGCTGTTTGCTGTGGTGAGCATGGAGAGAGACAATATGAGTATGCATAGTAGCGTAGTTTACATGTATTTAGGGCTTAAACTGATTATTTTTTATTGTTGATTAATCTGTTGATTACTTTCTCGACTACTCGCTTAATTATTTGGTTATAAAATGTTGATCAGGTGGCCAGGTTAGCTCAGTTGGTAGAGCAGGCGCACGTATAGAGGTTTACTCCAGCCTGCGGCATGACATTTCTCCTCTCTCTCCCCTTATATGTCTCCATCTATCCTGCGAAAATAAAGGACCAAAAATGCCCCCCTGCAAAAAAAAGAAAAAAAAGACATAACATTTGCACATTTAAGAAGCAGGAACAGGAGAATACATAGTGTGTGTGTGTATATATTTTCATAAAAAAATGACTCAAACTAATAAATCTATTATCAAAATATTTGGCAAACAATTTAATAGTTGACAAATAATCACATTATCTCTTAATCATTGCAGCTCTACATGTAACTCAATACACATCTTGTTGTTTAAGTAGTTGTAATAATTGCTGATTTAAAAGGAAAGTACAGACAAAGCCACTACACTATACACAGAAATTTAATAAATAGACATTGGGGGTACAGCTATGCTCTGACAGTAAAATGAAAATGTAATTAGTATATATTTCACCAGATATTGTCTTTTTTTTAGTTATGCTATTATGGCAATTAATCAATTACCCCATCCCCTCCTTGTGAACGCCAATAGTAAATTATGGTATAGTGATGTTTAGTGATTAACCAGAAATAAGTTTCTGTTGTGAAGTAATAAAGGATTCACTTTAGACTGTTTATGACTAATAGCATGAACTATTCCAAAAACTCCATAATGATACTTCATAATGATAATTTCAGCTAATTAACGTAAAATAAATAAGCCATCTCCACCATTTATGTGTTTGTTTTGATGGCAAACACAAGAATAGAGGTTAGTTTTACTAACTTAACAGACCAAAATACCTTCTGTCAGTTTTTTTTATTTTATGATGAATTAATGTAGCCGGATATTAGCTCTATCAAGTGTCTCCTTAAAAATAGCTTTATCTGGGACCTGTTTTGTTTTAAAATTAGAACCTGTAATCGTGCATATGTCCGCCAAGATGGATAACAAATGGATACTTGTCATTGTAAACTAATTAAAAACAAGGCAGACACAACGGATCAATGTAGCCAGGCTAATGGTTTTGTAAAGTTACTAACTTACTCTGAGTCCCCTTCATTCATGGCTCCAACATGCTTCTTCTTCAGGTGCTCACACAAGGATGATGTGCTGCTGTGCCAAGTGCTCCCACACATTTGACAACTTGAGTTGTACACCTTTCTCCGCTGTAACGGTAGCCTCTGACTCTGCACTTTTCTCTGCTTTAACGTTACCCTCTGACTCTCCTTCTTTGTCAGTGTCATTATAAAATGATGTGTTTCTGCTATCATTTACATTCATTTAGTCACAGTGGGCCGCGGACTCCGTTCTTAGTGTAAATCTCTGTATCTTTCAAACCCCAGCCCAAACTCGTTTTCTGTTCAAGTGACCATATTATGCTTTCCGTACTTTCTAACATGCTTACAATGTTATAATGTCAGATGATTTTCATGTTTAATAATGAGGTGAATAATGAAGGGTATTTTAGAGGAAGCCCTGTGAGCTAAAACGTTTTTCAACTGTTCCGAACACTCTAAGCTAGGGTGACCACATTTTGATTTCCAACAAAAGAGGACACTCGGCCCAGCCTCGAAACACAAATTCAGACAGGCTTCTCAGTCTTTTATCTGTGATTTGTGACTGTAGAAGGTGCTGCTTTGTTCCATTACAATTTAACGTTTGCCCTAGTGATAAATATTAAGTAGCTTCATGCTAATGCAAGATTAGACATAGTCTTGGCAGCCAGTACTGGTTATTTCTCCCCAATTTCACTCACTTTGCTGCTTGGACATGTTCAGTTGTGTAGTATTTGATTTAGAAGCTGCGGAAGGGAGCAGATTCCAGGTAACACTCTGACCAATTAGAGCACACTGGGCTTTGCTGGAGGGGGGCTTGAAGAGACAGGGGCTCCAACAGAGCATTACATACAGAGGGTGAGTCTGTTTAATCTATTGGTTTGTGTACAGGCCACGTTATTGTCGTTATTTTTGTGTGTTGATTACGAATTTTGAAGTAATGTATTTCAATGGGAAGCCTATATCGTGATCACAGAATGATTACGATAGCGAGTAGCTATGAAAAAACTTTTCTGTCATCAACGATACTGTTTAGCTTGTGCTTCTGGGAATTCTACCGCCCGTCATGGCGTTGTCACGTGGTCATGGTCACGTGTTTGCAAAGGGTCTATCTAATAGTTACCCTTTTAAAATGTCCAAAGCTGAGCTATTAGTAAACCTGACATCAATCAACCAGACATTATAAAAAGTTGACTATTGCAGTATTTACTGAACATCAATAGTGGTCAATAAAGGTCATAGATCACTTAGTAACCTTTTAGTAATGATCCACACATTGAGATAATGCTGGAAAAAATGAACTGGACCGATCAATGGTTGAATTTTAATCTACATGAGAACATAGGTTATTTTGTATTCCCTGATCGGCTGTTGCTGCACCAAGAGAGTCTTTTAAATCTTAGACAGAGTCGATATATGGATCTACACACAGCCTTTTACCAGTTTTTACTTGGTATAATCTAAGAGATACTGCATTTACAGTCTCTTGCAACAAGTGTGTGCATAGGCTGTAATATTTCCTTGACAGTGGAAGATTTTCATTTTTGAATTATCCAGCACTGCAAAGAATTAATCTCATTAGGCTGACCAGTGTTACAATTTTATTATCAGACCAACTCAACATTTGCACTAAATGTCTGCTTTGGCCAAAAACCAAGCCGATTATATTACTGAAGTGCAGGCCGTCTGCCCAGTGCACATGTTAATGTTTTCACTCAGCAGATCTATGGATGACGCTTAGGTCACACTGCATGGGAATAGGCCACTTAGCAGCAAACACAAAGTAACTGCTCATTGTTTTGACCTCAAGGCATGGCATTACAATTTGGCTTGCCTTTGCTTCCCCAAAGCCAAATCAGAATGACAGAGACAGAATGGAAGGCATATCAGTGTGCACGGTTCTGGGATAGGAAGTTCAGTCCCTGCAATGTGAGTGTGTAGCTTCACTCATCCAGTCTGGCTAATTTACCCTCCCCGAGGAGCAATGTTTGAGTCTCTCGTTGGCCCCAGAGCACCAGCTGGACAAAATGCTGCTGATGATAGAGGTAACAGTTTCCAAAGACCTTCTAGGTCACAGTGAGCACAGGGAGGCCAGACAGCTGCTCTCATCCTTAAATCTGCAGCTTTCCTTTCTTCCTTACTAAACCACCTACCAGCCGGTAGTTTCATTTGTGCTGAAGATAAGATTTCTTTAGACATATTTTTTCATAAACATGCTAATACTGAACTGTAAAATGACATTAACTGACATTTAGTGATCTAAAAGACAACTGAAACCAAAAGTTAACAATTCTTTCAGTTTCTCCTGGTCAATGATGGTCTGTTGTGGACTCAAACAATTAAGTCACATGTTCACAATAGAGATGAACAAGCTTGTCAGATAAGGTGGAGCAGAACTCCAACAGAAACCTGAAGGAAAAGTGTAACATCACTATACCATAATTTACTATTGGCGTTCACAAGGAGGGGATGGGGTAATTGATTAATTGCCATAATAGCATAACTAAAAAAAAGAGTACAAAGAGGAAAGCTTGATGATGATATATCATATTAGTCTACGGAGAACAAATTTGGTTATGATATATTGACAGAAATTCTTTTTTGAAACACAAAACATAGGAGGATAGTAAAATGGATATTAACTAACTACTAAAATCGCTTTTACATCTACAGGAAACATTCACCATTCACACACATTCATACACTGTGGCCGAGGCTGCCGTACAAGGTGCCACCTGCTCATCAGATAAACATTCACACACATTCACACTCCGATGCGATATGTTGCTTGTTAAGTTTTTAATGTGTATAAATGATAACTTGGTCCATTTTTCCATTTTGGTTTTTGCAGGTCCTTCTGCTTCTTGTTCTCCTCCAGGAAAACACGACAGCATTGCATTGTGGTATATGGGAGAAAATGTAGGGTACATTGTATCAGAAAGGGTTTAGAACCAAGACACCCCAACTCAGAGTAGTTTTCTGTATGTGAGTCACTTGGTCTCCGCCACGGCCACGCCTCTTTAGGAGATGAAGGGTAGGTCCTGAGTGTATTGATTCCAACGGGAGAAGTGAGCCTGAGCCAGATTATGAGTGATTCTTTCAGACCATAGTCACCAAAGCATATATTGGACCACGTTTTTACAAGTCAAAAATATCCAGAAAATTCTGACCCTAAAATTGCATTTTTCAGACAGACACAGCAAGAGAAAATTATTTTTGCTTGAGACCCGTTTCCAAAGTTGCACAATCTGGCAACACAGTGAAGCTAACGTCCTTTTAGGACACAGGAAGTGTGATGATTGTATGTACACTCAACTTAGCTGTACATTGTGGGTATTTTCCAAAGACCAGACACAAGATTCTGTTCACAAGAATGAGAGGAGATTTTAACACTATTTTAAAGAAAATTTCAATTAAATATGACTGGAAAAATAGTCTATACTCAGAGAACCAAGGTTACAACGTAATGTTTCATTGCAGCAGTAAACAAGGAAGTAGGCTGCTCTTATTGATTAATGACCATTTCAAGATGAGGGGAGAACATTTCTCTTTGTCTAATATTATTAAAATAAAATTGTGTTTTTGCTTTCTACTGTTATTCTTTAAAATTAGACAGAGGAAGAGAGCAATCTGCGTGAGTCAGCGCCACCTGCATGCTAGATTCCAGTATGTGTTGTAGTCATAGTGAATTGAATGCAATGTTGTTGGTTAGCATGTTGTGAGTAAAAGTGAGCCAACAAAAACACAACAACAACCTAATTAATATTATGAGTACAAATAGCAATGCAGATTAAGACTAGACAATTTCCTAGGCAAATATTGATTTGGGACAATACTGTGGAAGCACAGCCAATGCTATTTTTCCTACAGTAGACGGTGAATGGCAAAGAACATGGCAGATTTTGTGAGAGACAAAAAGGATGATTTTACAGACAGTCAAGGTCCAGATGCATATCTTTATGAATCAGAGTTTTCAGAAGGAGAGCTGCGTGCTTTGGAAACCGAACGAGAGGAGGAGGAAGTTGTGACCACTCAACAGCCTGCGGACATGAGGCATCTTGCAGTCCTTGACTTTTTTTTGGGCGTGATAAAGTCAACTGGGAAAACCCAATACAGCTGTCCCAAGAGTAAGGGGTTACTGTAAACATAACGCATGGTTATTTCATGGGATAGATCAACCAATATTATACCTGTACTCACACCATTTCCCAAATCGATATCTGCCTTGGAAATTGCATTGCGTCTTAATCTGCATTGCTATTTGTACTCGTTCTGAATACGCAGGTCACAAGAAGTAATTGGGTTGGGTTGTATTTTTGTTGGCTCACTTTTAGTCACAACATGCTAACCGACAACATAGGATTCCTATCAATTCGCTAAGTTAACTAACGGCGGCGATGTTGCACTGGACTAAAACAAATCATGCACTGAGACAAAAAATGCGTTGGCTCACCTATCTACAGCTAGGGGAGACCATGGTAAGCCCTATTTCAACAAACAGTGGCATAGTCCTTTAACTTACATTGTAGCTTTTTTTTGTCGCTGCTGTCTGCAGCAATCTCGCTTAATACTGGATGAAAGATTGTTGTTCCTATCACTCACTTAGGCACAAAAACACAGGAAAATAGGGTCCAACGATTGGTTAATTTAGTAGTTACTATATCTAAATAAATTTCTGATGTTCATATCCAAGATTACTTTTGTTACCCACTTTTGCTAATTTCTTCTCCTCATTTCCAACTTAACCTTCTTATCCGGCAACTCAGAAAAATACTCACAATAGGAAGTGGGCGTCTCTGGTATCTAAGCCGATAAGGCAGACAAAAGTTGTGTTATTGGGTAAATATGTCCAATGATTATCATCAATATAGACATGGATTTTATTACAAATCCATTTGGAGATAATTTTGTCATCCAGCCCTAGCTACATCACATTCTGATTTCCCAAACTAAATCAGCAGTGTGTGGCCCAATTCACAGAACGTGCATGCATTATTCATGCGGGAATTTGCGTTAACTCATTAAAATTGCGTTACGTAGTATAGCTAAATTAAAAAAAATGTCACATTGAAATAATCAAAGTTGGTGGCAACACATATATACTAGGGCCTGCATCAGTACAGTATAAAAAAAGTATAAAATATAAAAATATTTGGTATCAGATTCACTTAATTAGAGATGAAATTTGTGTATGATAGGTGCACAGGTGTTTGTGACACACATGATACAAAAAGACCAATTACTAATCATATTCTGGTGACACCGGGATTCAAAAGGCATAATACGTTAATTGCGTAACTTCATCTGTATACTATCGGCATCAGTCAAGATGTGATAAATAATTACAAAGACTGCCTTTTGCTTACTCTGTTATGGCAGTTTGAGACATAATCTCATTGTATTTCACAGAGAATCTAAGCGTGTATGATCCTCAGCGCTACAGACAGTTTGAGACTTTTAGATGGCATCTTTTTCAGCCTGAGGATTCTTGCCTACACTGGGTTTTACATGTATATCTGGTCCAAGATAGTTGCGTTGGATGTCCTCCAAAATTCATGGCCGACATGCTCACTTCATTCCTTATCATCATTCACTGTCAGCAACAGGTCAGCAAAGATAACCACTGATTTAAAAAGTACAATTTTTGCCATTGTACCCTCAGTGATGGATTCGTTCTGCTGTGCTGGGCCTTTAAAACTCATTTGTTTCACTTGCAAAGTTAGACAAAATGAGAAATAATGTAGGTGATGTATAGGACTTATTCAGAATCTAAATAAATGATGACCATGACCTCTGACAACTTAATCTTTACTGGCTGGGTAGATTGCAAATTCTGTTTAGTATGCTTTTATTTGCTACAAATCAACACTGACAAAAATGGATTACCCATTGAATTTAGAAATATACATCTGCCTCTACGGAGCCGCTCCAAAGAAGTTTCTTTTACAATGAACTACATTTTCTCTTTCAGCAACAGGTTTAGAGAGTCTGGCTAAACTACAACATCTTCTCTAACTACATTCAGCATTCAACATTCATAATAGAACTGTAAACACCTGCAAAGACATCCAGAATAAATGAATTATTCAGCAACTCCAAACAACAGCAGGGTGAGCAGCTCTTCACAGTGATTTATTGGAGTTGTGGTCAGGGAGGAAATATTGTATGATCACACTGGTCTATATGGATATTTAATAAAAAAGGCCACATCATCAACATGCCATGTCATCACAGAAGGATGTCTAATCATAACCCTAACTTCATAATCTTTCTGAGATAAAAGGTTATCAGTTAATGACTAGGGCTGGGCATCGTTCAAATAGTCAATAGTTTGTAGTCTGTACATTTTTTCCCTTCTCATCATTTAACTTGGTTTCATATACAGCAATTACACTAAACATGTTTGCTTTTTGTGAAGTTGCTTTAGAGACTTCTGCTGTTGAAGTCTATTATTGGCAATGTTCCTTTCATATTAACATTTAAACCAATTGGTCATTGATATAATACTCACAGTTACATTTGTTAAAATTGTAAAGATGGTTTTCAGGATCAATGTAATTTTTCCATTTCATGGGTTTTGTTCTGTGTTGTCAAATGTTTTCAAGTTAAGCTCTTTATTTTTCTCATCCTTGTATTGACACCAACCTGCATATTCCAATAATCCCATTCCTCCAAGGTCGTCATCATCAACATCTCTAAATGGTAGACATCCATATCCATATCTAATAAACCATTCAAAGCAGAATTTTCTGTTCATCTTTATTTATCCAAGTCCTTCAGCTAGCTCCCTTACCATGATGGCTTTTGCTTCTACTGGTGATCCATTCAGCTTTATCCACACTTTACATTTTCTTGTCCACGTAGCTTGAATCTTGTTCTGCTTTGTGAAGATTTGTGCCTGCCTTGAAATATCGTCATTTTTCATTGTTAGATGGTAATTCGGGAACACATTTCTACCCCGCAGCTTCCTGGACTGTCTCAGTAGTTCTGTTTTGGCTTTTTTATTTACAATGCATATTATAGTTATTGGCTTAGCGTTACTTTCCTTCCGAGCATTTGTGTGACATTGAAATCATGTTTGTATATTAATAGTCGCTTTAAAGAATGGAATCACTTGTTTTTCCAAGAACTCTAGCTCACTCGGTTTAGCTTCTTCACCCTTTTTTTCTTAGCTGTCACTCGACCGTAGGTTGGATGTTTAGTACCAAGTCCATTTATCATTAAGTCATCCATTCGGGTATATAGTTCCAGGTCATCTACTTGTCTCTCAAGGTCAGTTATTTTCTTAACCTTCTCCTTTATTATTAATTTGAGCTTCTGTACTTACTCTATTAGCCCAAGTAGTTTTGATTGTTTGATTGCCACTACTCTTATTTTCATCCGACATGGCCCACCCTAGTCCCAGATCAAAAGCACTTTTCAGTTCCTTTTTTAAACAATTGACGTTATTGCAACTTTTTATTTGTTCTGTTATTATAGTGCAACCAATGTAAAAAGTTAGTCTTGAGCCCCGCTTGTAAAATTTGATGTCAGGCACAGTCCAAACAGCCACCAATAATTCAGACTGGCTAAGTTCTTCAATTGTCCTAAAAACATATGCAGACATGAGGACCTCATTATGACTTTTACTGCATTGTGTGCTTCAGCAGGTTTTGTGACAGTCAGTGTTTTTACAGGTATAGTAGTATTTGGGGTTGGCTCTTACATATTAGAGGGTGACACAGGAATCAATTGTCGCTCCCATCCCATCCTGTGCCCTTGAAAATACTCCCGTCATATTCTGATCACACAGGCTAGAGTGCCACCCTGCAGAAGAGAGAGAAAGAAAAAGAGGCGTGGTTCGTTGCTGTCTGAAGGATAACTAACCAGTTGATATTGCGTATGTGCGTTTGGTTAAATCACAGTCAAATCAATGAGGTTGCCTTGGTAATTTAGGCTACATTATACATGGATAAACTGCAGGCCTAGGCAATTTCATTACGTAATTCCTAACAACTGGCTTTTTCTGCCAGTTGACCTATGTCAATATTACACAAGCAAAGCTAGCAAGCTAACTTTATTAGCTAACTAACATTAAAGATGAACTGGACTGGAATTTGAATAATAGTGATATAACAGATTTATTTTATTTCTTTTCACTGGTACAATTATTAAAATGGTTGAATTTGTTGAAAGGGGATAAAATGGCAAGTTGAAAGTGTTGTTGTTGTTACACGGGCAGTAAACCGCATATTGTGTATTAATACTATAGTGTGTAGTTTCTGTCCCCCCCCCCCCCCCCCCATAAGGAACAAAACTGTCGGCGCATCCACATGATACATGTCTTTGTGGTAGGGATTGGGCACCACCTCCATCCCTACTCCATGCAGTTGCTAGTAACCAAGGAGGACACAGAGGATTAAAAAAATACGATGGACTCTTAAGAAGTTGTTATTATCTTCACTGGATTTTCTGCGCGCAAAAGCCGCTAAATGAAACCAGTTTCTGAACAAAGCCATTCTGAGAAATACAGAGAGAGTTGTGTGGAGCTGATAGTCTTAATTAGCTTGGTGGCAACTCAATCGGCAATGGCTTGAATGTAACAGCCGTTCATTAATAACAAAATGTTACACACTAAAGCTTTAAATTGTTGAAGTATAAATGACCACTATTTAAAGAAAAAACTTAAGTTGTGCAAATAATCAGCAAGAAAAGTGAGTGTCTCCTGATGAACTGATAACTAATAGCTGTGGTGCATTATACAATAAAAAAGCAAACAAAAGACATGGAAAAATCAATTAAAATTTGAAACATATTGGTATAATCTACAGATTATTGGCTTAAATTAGACATTTTTACAACTAGTGCAGTACCTGTTGAAAATGTGCCTGTTTGGAACGACTGCTTGGTCTCCAGTATTTCCAGGCCTTCAATATTACTGCTTGCAGCTTTCACCAGAATCATTGAACTCATAATTACGGTGGCCAATCAGGGCAAATGCGTCAAAGTGATCCAAAACATTTCCATTAGAAGATATGTCCTGCAAATACTGAGACAACGCAAAGTAAAAAAAAAACACATAATCCCCAAAACACATGCAACAGAAAAATGTGTTTCTCTCTTCTTAATGGTGTTGAGTTAATAGCTCCTACACATAAAAGTAATGCTGTACTATAGTCAATCCACTTTTTGCAGTGATGTCTTTGGTTCTGCAGCATATATTATAGGTAAAGCAATAATCTATCGTTGACCTCATATTGCCCTGTAAGTGATAATTAATCCCTGTTTGTCTGCCATGGTTTGTAATAGGTTTTTTGAGTAATAGGCCAAAAGGATCATAGTCTGTCTCTGTTTGTATTCTCCTCTCTGCACATATCATTTCCTGTCACTGAATTGCTGCCCAGTGCACAGTGAATACTGAGTCATCCATTGGTCAGGCGAGACACTCAGTCCATGGAAAGTGTACTTAAGAACATTTTTCACAGCTCTGACACAGAGTGCTTTTTATTCCACAATGTATCATTGCTAATATGTGACTTTCCACTATATGTCTTGTATTTTTTGCAAATTACTAGCAAATACATATTTTAATACTACTTGAATTAAAGTCTCTTTGTCATGAATTATATAAGGTCCTCTATCTTCTAAATCCATTAATGACCCAGTGAAGTGGGACTGTAGGAGTACTTTAGGATGACCTGACATCGGTGGGATGTTACCTCAATTTACAGTGTCTTGTTTTATCAACTATCCCACCAAGCTTGTTTTTCTCTCTGTTGTTGCAAATCAGTTATTTAAGCACTTGTTCTTTACATGTTTGGATCTCAGTTAAGTTCATCCATTTAACTATGACATGACATCTTCCAGTTATGATCTTTCAGGTATAAGTTGGCTGTTAACTGTGGAGCCCCTGTCTTGGTTTTCACACCTAACTGGCTGGCTGGTTGCTGCTACCTTGTCATTGTGGACTTTAGGCTCAGTTTTTGTGAATCAGTGGTGCACTTGGTGTGATACCAGTATGGACAGACATGCAAAGTGCAATCATGGTAGTGTTGGCAACACAAAAATGCCTATTTTCCTCTCTTTTTAAAGCATTGCACTCTGTGCTACAGCTCTTTGGCAGTTTAATGATGGATTGATGGAAAGAAAAGCCCAGGACTGATATGCAACAACGGCTTCTCACAAAAGGAAGCTGAGGTCTCTGCATCAGATGTGCTGAATCCCCCACTAAATACAGTAGCACTTTAAATAAATTAAGTAAGAAGGAGACACATTTGGGTTCTAATTGCTCTGGTTCTTGGAGATCATTGCTCAATGTAGAAACGGTCTAGTGTACTGCAAAGACAGTGTTGTGATTTTAGCCAAGGTAGCAGTGGTCTGTAGGAATTGCAATGTCAGTCAGTCGATAAGTCCACCTGTTTGGTCCAGACTGAAATATCTTGACAATAGACTGCCATGAAATATTGTACTTGTCAGGGTTACCAGAGGATGAATGCCAATGGCTTGTTTGATTCTCTGACTTAGGTAGACTTTAGTACTAGTAGACTTTGAATTAGCAGTTTGACATATTTGGTTTTGAGTTACATATATCAACAGTGATTAGATAGTATACAAAAGAAATTGGTATTGCCATTCATGGTCCCCAATAGTTGAATCCTAATGACTTTTGGTGACTTTTGAAGTTCCTGTTTTTCGTGGCCTGTCCCCAAACAATGGGGACATTTGGTCTAGGTATGGGCTGTGATAGGATTCTGACGTTATGATAACCTTCAGCAAAAATATGCTGGTTTCGTTGTATTGCGGTATTGGAGTTACAGCTTTAAGATTTACAATATTTTAAATCACTGGGTAAAAAAACTTTTTTTTTTACAATTTCATATCATGTTTTTTTTAATCATCTTAGTAACATAAATAGATAAAAGTAAAGAAAAGAGATAAAAATTACATATTATGTATATATGTATATGTAATATCACCATCTATCTATTCTCTCCAATCCTGCTCTGCATACATACACATTGTCCATTTGTGTACCCATAGTCACAATAGCGCCCATATTCCCCAAAGGAAAGCAAATTACATAATTTGAGAACCACAGTACAAGAGAATACAATTATGGATATACCTTAGGTGGGCATGGCCATTTTAGGGAAAACTGGCCCGTCATCACTAGCCGAGTCGCATACTCAGGTAGATAGTTAGGCAGAGGAGCCAACATTTCATTGAAAGACCTCTCGTTACCCTTCGCAACTGCACTAAGTCTTTTATGTGGGAGGACCCTGTATATTTCCCTATACCATAATGTGACGATAGGTGATTTATCATTGATCCAATTCATTAAAATACATCTTCTAGCCAAAAATAGCAATTTGTTGCATAGTTTAAACTTTAATCGGGTTAGAGTCACCTTCCTTGTGGGGAGGCCTTTCCTTAACCACTCATAAAAAACAGCTCATACCTTATGGTATGATTTAAAGCTTGACTTTTTTAAACGGGTATACCATGTAAATGGTAACCGGCCCATGCCTAGTCTTGTCACACCTATCTGCCAAGCCAAGGCACTAAAAGATCACATTCCAGTAGCTGTGGGAGAGGGGGGAAAGCCCACACTTTTTGTTTGCCTACAAGTTCATGTGTTTTTTGCGGCAAAGAGACAAAATTTGGCAGTTTGTCTCGAAGAAAACTAACACTGGGACCGGGTACAGATGTGCCATGTTTCGCCTGTAACCATGGTTTTGTTCCATGCGTGATACCACTCTGGGAGTATTTCAGAAGAAGAATATGTTCTTATATATTCTATATCCCTAACTCAGATACATGTGGATACTATTGAAATTTGGTGAATTTTAACCTTATCCGTAACCCTTTTATTATTATAAAAACTGACAAAAAGTGCAAACAGAGCTTTGAGCAACCCGTTTCTTTTTATTGTTTTAACAGTAGATGAGCCTGGATTGGTACTCAGTTTCGGTAGCTGTTCATTGCAGAGAAAGCTGACTCACAGCTGTAAGTCTATATAACTATGGTTGAGGTGTAAAGTAATACTTTGGTTCGACCAGGGAAAAAAGTCTCTGACAGTCTGTAGCCAGAAAGTAGCAGGGCCAGTTGCTCCATGCTTAATGTTGTTGTTGACACTTCTCTTTGCTGTTTTCTTTCTTAAGCTGGCTCAATTGAGTGACGCTATTGCCGTTTTAACTGGATGAGCTGCGCCTACGGCCTACAGCTGCAACCGTAGGAAAAAACTATGCTATGTGAAGATTATAATTTATTATATTAATATTTTTTATAACACTAAAACGTGATTTATGCTTCTGCCTTAGGTCTACACGTGGATTGTCTGTATCAGGAAGTACTGGAGTTCATTCACCGACCCGATACCAAGTAACAAAGCCCTAAAGAAAATCTACGTTAAAGTATTTTATAGTTAGTCAGTTATAACTGACTGTCAAACTGGATAAAAAAGAAAGTTCTGTGGCATTCATTGTTTGTGTTTGGTAATGTTTCACAAAGAGTTTAACCTGAGCTAGACTGTCAACAAAGATAGAAATCATATGACATCCATACAAGGATAGAAGTATACAGCTGTTAAAACATAATAAAATATATGACACGCTGGTATCAGATCAGTACTCAGGGTCGGCCGATACGCAAGTTCAGGTATCAGAATTGGTATCAGGAAGCAAAAAATGGTATTCAGTTCAATTCAATTTTATTTGTAGTTTCAAATCATAACAAGAGTTATCTCACGATCACAGACTCTGTCATTTAAAAGTCCCAGTAGTCCTAGTAGTTTCCTCCAGAGCAAGCATAGTGCGACAATGGCGAGGAAAAACTCCCCTTTAGAATAAAACTTTGGCAAGACCTAGTCTCTTGTTAGGCAGAGCCAGACGGGCTGGTTGGGGATCGGATCGATGGAGATCAGACCATCTCTAACATGGAGACATGGCATGCACTTCTTGAAAAATGTAATTACTTTTCGTGGCGACAGCTACGTATTTCCCGGTTCTCCTTCTCCTCAAGGAGAGGAAGAACTTTTCCTGCTACGGATTTCCTTCTGTGGTCAGAAAGCACTTTGTTTCTCTCAATAGGAGTCTAGTCAGTACACGCTTTGAAGCTAATCGCTGTTACTCTCTCACTTGCTCTGCCACACACTTCCCACACACAAATTCCATTTGTTGATAGATATGACCGAATAGCTGCGCAACTAATGAGCTGATAAGCGGAAATTAGTGTGTGATCTTAAGCATTGCTGTTCTTAAATACAACCTCATAGAGGTGCTTGTTTGCCTTGGATTCTCCAATAACCACAAAAAAGCTTTTGAATAAAAACTGTCAATTCACACACACAAAAAGGCACACAATTGGCACAGAACATGCACAGTCCAGTGAACTTTGAGCTGTGTTATTTGCTGTGCGTGAATGAAACACCTTTTCTTTCTTTCACATACAGTTTAGATGAAGATTAGATTTATTTTTATTGGACAAAGGCTCACCATGCCATGACATAGTTACATAGTTGTTGGTGTGATGGACATTGAGGTGAAATGAGTATCCCAGTTCCAAATGTGTCTTCCTTTAAACTTGCCATGGGTATCACAGTCAGTATTCTTCGTCATTACAGCAACTGTGCCTTGTGGTGATCAGAATTCCATATCTGAGCTGTCCTCAGTCAAATTCCAGAGTCCAATTGGTCTATGTGGGTGTTTTCTTTTTTTTTTTCTTTTTTTTTTTTTAGCTTTCCAGCTTAACAACCACCCTAATTAATTACAACTGACCTTTTATTGCTGCTGGGCACTCACTGCTGTGACCTCCCCTTCATCTCTGCAATCCCAACTGTTTCATCAGCTTTTACTATCCAGCCTCGGGCTTCAAGCTCCCCGCAGCTTCCCTTGGCTGATTTGCTGGCGGCTCGTCATTGTCAAAGATAGATGGTAAACAGTGTTGACTAGGTGTGAAAAACAAGCTGGCTTCCTGCTAATTTGATCATCCAATTGAAGCACTCAGCATTGTTTCCTCTATGACTTCTCTGTCCTGTTTCTCCTTCACCAAAGTGGCAATACGACTTCAGTAATGAGCTTAAAGTGCTGTGCTGAAAGAGCCTGAAGGTAACAATGCAAAACAACAGCCGCTCTGATCAGATATTGATGATTGAATTGTGTAGAGAACCCCTTGTTGTTGTGATGTGATGCCTTCCCTTATCCAATTACACTTGGTGAAATTTAATATTTCTCTTAGCATCTTACTTAGAAGAGAGTCAACCTTTTACAATTACAGGGTTTTATCTGACAGTAAAATCCATTAGCTTAATGAATTGATCGCCAAGGAGAGTGGCATGTTAATTTAGCGAGCAGTAGTTGCTCTTCGGAGAGTTGTAGTTCACACTCAGAAGGACCTTGCTTTCCTTCCTGCGCTGCGGAGTGAGAGACACACTCTGCGACAAGAAGAAAGTGATGCTGTCAAGTAAAGTCTTAAAATACCATTCTGGTGTATTGCAACCTAGGTCTTATTTTTGTAGTTATGACCATCATTCCTTACCTTGCACAGCAGCTGGATTCCCTTCAGAGGGACACACTTCAATTGTGGGTTCACACTAAAATCCATTGTGTCAGGCTTCAAGTAATGCATTTGTGTCCGAACCACTTGGTTTGTAACAATCAGCATTCGGTGAAGAGCTACTGGCATCAACGGGCATGGTTTAGGTGTATTTGACAACACAAAGAGGTGACTGTTCAATGGTTCAACACCAGTGGTGGCTCTTAAAGAGGCTAGAGCAGATACTGCAATAGCATCAATAATATCAGAACATGGAACACTGGATATTTCTTTATTGAAGAGCAAAGAACGGCACTGAACGCTTTTCTCAATGGACAAGTTTTTTTTTCTTCTACTTCCGTCTTGCCTCTGCAAGAACAAACCATTGAGCGCGTCATGTTACTTCATTCCTGTTCTCAACAAGTTAATTGCTGAGAGTAGTCTGACACAACAAGACACACAAGCTGACAAGAGCAGTACCAAGGTTGGCTAAACTTATGTGGAAGAGAAAACAAAGGCTAAAAGTAAATAAATAGCTAAATTGTCTACAGGAAGCATCCATCACAGAGTAGCACAGCCATTTGAGTTGTTGTCAGCTACTTTTACTAATTTAATCCTTTGTCTACAATCATGGTATTCTAGATATGAGTAGTATAACAGGCTGTGGCAATCGCAAACAGTGTGGGCGTTCCTAAAACACACTGTCCGTCTGACCCACTGCATGTGTTGTTCTCTTTGCTAACACAAAATGGAGAAAACTAGTGAGTGCTGAACGGATAATCATAACACCTAACCATCTGAATGCATAATTATAACACCTAACCATCTAATGTGTGAAAGCAAAGGCTTTTTGGTGACTGTTTTTTATTAAGTTAAGCTTTTATCTCCAGTGAGGGAGCTGAAGCACAGCAAATGTATGAGAATGTAACAGTTTATTTTAGAATAGACTATGTAGATTGTGTTCAAATAATTCTAAAAAGTCTGACACACTATCCAGATGGCAATGTGATAAAATCAGGCCAATAATAATAGGCCAAAGCCAATAAAGGCAAATTGTAGCAGCGCCTTATGTTGCCTGTGTCTTGGCCAAAAAACTGCAAGTAGTTTCTCCGGGGTGGAGGGACGGAGCAACCCGCTGCAGATGGCTGGCTAGTTAGCTAGCTTGCTAATTCCACCAATCATGCCTTCATGCTACATCGTAAAAAAAAAATTTGCCAAACAAAGTTGTCACTCATTTGGCGATAGCAGGGAGCTTTTCTTATGCTGTGACAAAAGTGTGTGATTGAACCATTAAGTTGTTAAATACATTTAATTTGCTGACCCGCAGTCCGACTAGCCAGATAGTCTATCTAACAACTTAAGCCCACACAAAAGTAGTAAACTCTTAGCAGTTAAAATGTGCTGTTTTGCTATATGCTGTAAGGCCATTATTGCAAATCCATCAATTCAGCTATGGAGGACAAGGTGGACGAGAGTACCAACGTTAATCAGCCCTACTCAGCCGCTCAATCAGATGAATCCCTCTCAATGCCACTTCTGGGAAACAACCACTGAGGATCAACAAGTGGCAACAGTTCAGGACACTGCAAAAACTAGGGCAACTGACGCTCGCCATCTTCCGACGTCTCCGTGGTGGGTTACCAACTTTAATTTCCATTTAGTTGGAACTTGATTTGGAAGTTAAATAATGCAAATACATTATAGGCTTTTTGTGCTGTAGTTAAGTTGAAGTTGGCAGCCTGTGCTGCATGTTTTCTCATTAGTCCCTGTCACACCAACAGGAGACTGTTTTAAAGGAGATCATCAGTACAAGGTCATCAGTCAGTAATCCTTAGTTCAGTTGTGTTTTGTTTTCTTCAGAGGAGATAGGGAAGATAATTTTTGTTTTGGAGATGCATTGTGTTGTATTGTAATATCCACATTTGTGGTGGTTATATGACCATCCAACGCCCCAAACCTAGTGGGGTCCTCTTGTAACGATTATGTAGTTAAACTCTTGGGTTGTCTGACTGCTCATGTATCTTGCCCCTTTACACTTCATTTAGCAATTAGTTTGCTACAATGTTATCAGGACTGATAGCAATGATGGCCCAAACCATACAAAATATTAATAAGCCATAGTAATCCTTCCAGAGCTGTGCACTCTTTGGTATCACTACATAAACTCCCATGACTACTGTCTTAACATGCAGACAAAAGTTAGAGCCATTCACATCTTGACAATAGATACAACTCAATGTTTTCTTCTCCATTATTGATGTTCCTGCATTATTGAAACATATTTTATTGGAAATACACAAACAGTTTTTATATTATCTGTTTAGGATCAGGGCAATTCAGGTGAAAATGCTAATTTAACAATGAAACAATGGGGAATGAACCCTTCCTCTAGCTATGGGAAATAAAAATCTAAAAAAAGGGTTCTCTCCCAGGCTGTTGTTGCTGCTGCTACTGCTGCATCTCCTTGTGCTGCTGATGCTTCTGTTTCAAAATTTAGGTTGATTAATCATTCATTCCAGCATCTGTGTACCCTTTCTAAAAAGGCATTGGGCCCAACACTGGCACAAGATAATAGAGCTCTCAAAGCTGCTCATTTATGTTGTTTGTCCTGTAGAATCTGGACAGGAAACCCCGGTGCTCTCGAATGATTACAAGACTGAGAAGGAGAGCGGCGTCACTGATTTATTTATATTTCTCTTCTTCCCTAGCTTCTTGTCTGCAGACACATTGCCCCCCTGACTAGTTTAATTCTTGTCCAGTCAGTCCGGCTGTGGCCTCTTTGCTGCAGGGTAGAGCGCTGAAGGGCTATTGGTCAGAGGCAGAGTACATCCTAATATAACTCACTGTGAAGGCATTGAGAACAGGTTCCAAATTTAAACCGTTTGAAAAATTACGTTTCCAATAGAATCTTTTTTTTTTATTGGATTCATTTGTAAAATTTGGTTTTGAAACTGATCATCTGTTCCAAATTTATTAGCGCGAGTTTTGGTTTTTCCGTAGTGGCCACCGTACCTCCAGGCAATTGTTGTGTTGCGGTCATGGACCACTCTAAAGTGTGGCTTTTTTTTTAAGTTGAAAAAGTCTGGTTGAACTGTAAATCACCATTGTATCAAAACAAAATGGTCCTCTTATCTGTGTAATAAACTCATTAACCATTTCCACTCCACGATAAGAACCAGAATTGAAAGGAAGAATTGAAATTAAATGCATTTTCTTATCAGCAAAGCGTTTTAGACATGGAGAGAACATTGACGTGTCAGCGAATAATGCGAGACTCCGCACTCTGCGAATATGGGGAAAGTCGTACTGCCCACTCTTCCTCAGGTCCACAAGGTCAGCAAAGGTTATTTTAATTGTAGGGTGATGATGTCACATTGGTTTGGGGCCCACTGCCGCTTGGCTTTGTTCACTAACTTTAACCGGGCTGGGCGTGGACTGGCTAGCAGCTCCACTCGTTTGACTGCTATAGTAGGGTGACCAGATGGATGGTTTCCGGGGACAGTCCCCGGTTTTGTTGATCTGTCCCCGGCTGGGATCTGTCCCCGGAAATGTCCCCGGTTTTCACTGTGACTGACTGACCCGATATTGGTATGAAAGAAAGAAAACACAGACCAAAGTTAGCCGATAGTCACACACCCTCCACCCGCAGGCTCAAGACAGCCAGAGCCAGCGTTGCTCGGAACTCAGAGATGTTTTACAAAGCCGTATTTTACAATCCTAAAATGACTGATTATTTACATAGTCTGGTGGGTTTAGCAAACGCAATTTCGCGGACTTTATATTTAAAAAAAAAAAACTATTTTACTCTTTAACAGGAAGGTCGACCTCTTTAGAAATCCTTTCCATAATGTTGTCAGACACTTTGAATATTAATCTGAGTCTGTCAGAAGCAAAACAAGCACTATTCCGAAAGTAAATACAAGCTGGACAATTATCTTATTAACTTACATTGTAGCTTGTTTTTCTGCTGCCAACTGCAGCAATCTCGTTTAATACTGGGTCACTGTCAAAGGAAAATATTTACTCAATAGTTTTTATTGTAGCCTTCTCCATTCTCACTGAGTATTGGATACTCTGAGGTGTAGTGGAGTACAAGTATGAATTAGCAGAAAGGGTGATTCTAGGATCAGACCTTTTTTTTGGGGGGGGAGGGGGGGGGGTTCAGGCCCTAATGAGAACAGCTCTGGGTCTAGTGTCCCTGTTTTACGTTTTCAAAATAAAAACGTGACGTGTTTTGGAGATATGTATGCTTCGGAGCTGAAAATGTCCCCGGATTTTGTCTGAGAAATCTGGTCACCTTATGCTATAGCTACATGCCAACTTTGTAAACAGTGCTGGAAAACATCTTGCCTCCCTCTGTGAGTAATTCTGATCTCTGCGTTAGCCCTGTTAACCATGTTAGCATCGTAAGCTAGCCACAGCCTCCCCAACTCTATTATCTCCCAGGCTTTGGGTGTCACCACATGGCTCGCATCTTCATGGATGTGTTAATTCTTAGCTTATCTTAGACTAAACTGCTATCTGTGTGGACTGGGGCATGTGAAGGCATCGCACCGGTGAGAGCTGCAATCTATTGACATATTTTAGTCAACACCTCACTTGAAATTACATCTTACTGCCAAAGCTGCTAGAAACAAACTACCTCAAATCGTACAGACTACATCTTACGTCCAAGTCAAGGCCGAGTCCAATTGAGAGACACTCAAGACAGAGAAAAAAAAATCCTCTTGAAGACCATTTACTTACGTCTTCATAATTTATGTGACGTGAAAGACAGTATATATGATATTTTAAGATGATCATTTTGCATTATTACTTGAAATAATCAAAAAGCAAGAGTAGCAGAGTAACAGCATTGTTGACAAAATTAGGACATATTATTTTAAGTAGAGGAATTTCACATAAAGCTAAAGTGCAACTTCACTCTTTAGATGTTTAGCCTTTTTTGGTCTTGTGTAACAAATACATTCTGGACTGCCAATGTCAAATGTAACAAATAAGCAACACAGGTGTCACAAAAAATGTAAATGTTCCTATTCTTAAACTTAAGTCTTAACTTGTCCTGAATAATCCATAGATCCAATGAAAAGAATGATGGCTAATAATTGAGGTATATGACACCAGGCATATACCAGGTAACAAATGTCAATGCCTAAACATGTGGCATTTCAATGACGAAGTCCAAGACAAATCAGAGGCCTTAGAAAAACGTATTGGACTTCTACAGCACTGACTCAAAGTTATACCACAATCACTTAAAACTGTACTATAATAGAAAACATATCCTTAAGGAAGTTGTTTGGGTCCACTTTGGTTTTCAATTTGTATTAATGACTTCTCCTTTACAGTGAAAAAATACTGGTTTAACAATGTATGCTTATGATTGCACGTTCTATTATGCAGCTACCGCATATCTTAAAGTCAATCAAGTTATGTCTAGCAAAATGAAAGTTATTCATGATTGGATCAAAACAGATAAATCAGTTTTAAATGTATAAAAAAAAACAAAGATACTGTTTTTTGGATCACAACATAAATAGGCTTCCAAACCCAAATTGGAGTTATCTATATCTGGTGAACCCATTCAACAGGTTGACAAAGCTACATTTTTGGGCTTGGTTCTAGACAGTCACCTATCTTGGACTTAGTATATAAACATTGTCAACAGAATGGGCCATGGCATTGTAGTTAAAAGGAAGTGTTTACCTTATGTAGAATAACATACAGTGGGTACGGAAAGTATTCAGACCCCTTTAAATTTTTCACTCTTTGTTTCATTGCAGCCTTTTTCCAAA
>NC_048411.1:6346688-6386198 GCF_013103735.1 Etheostoma cragini | reverse complement strand
GGAAAATGGCTGCAATGAAACAAAGAGTGAAAAATTTAAAGGGGTCTGAATACTTTCCGTACCCACTGTATGTTAAGTGATGGATCCAAATCATAAATTTAATGTAATTTGGACTATTGTTCGGTTGTATGGTCATCTGCATCTAAAACAAATCTTGCAACATTGCAAGTTGGACAAAACAGGGCTGATAGACTTGTTCTGGGGTTCTGTGTGATAACTAGCACTTTACAGTTTCACCCCAGCGTCTCTTGGCTCACCATTGAATTAAGGATATCCTAAATATGGCTACATTTTAAAGTTGTGTTATTCATTTCAAATAAGTTTAAAACTTAAACGATTCAATATATTTTACTTTTTGAATGACAGCAAAGACTCCAGTGCACTCAATGTCAGACATACGTTGATGTAGCCACAAACAGAAGTCTCGTCAGTTTAAGAATTTAATTCAGAAGAATCTAAAATCCGTCAGCCTTTCCGGCACACCAGTTGGCATTTATTAAAAGATATGAAAGAGTGTTGCAGTTTGTCATTCTGTGTAGTGCCTCAACTACTACCACCTATTTGATTTGATGGTCACATTTTGTCTGGAAAGCATTTGAAATGCACAACTGAACAAACAAAATGTAGCATTAGCTCTGAAAACTATTTTCTACTCCTTATTTCATAATTTTAATTTTTTTCTCAGTGCATATTCAAACTTGGAAAGCGTCTGCATTAATACCCACAGGACAACTGAATCTGTCCTGCTGCTTCTAATGAAGACGTGCCTGTGTAAATGAGGACGAGTTGAGCATGACTGCTTCCATATATGAAATGTGAGCCCTAATGGAAGCCGGGCTAAATTAGTAATAGAAAGCAGAGATGGCTCAGCTGTGTCTGTGGAAATGGAAATAAAAGCTTTTAGCTGTGTCTGAATCCTCTTTTCTCCAACACCGCAACAATTTCAGGCATATGTTTTAATGAATTTCCAGGAAAAAAACTTTCGGCGGGATCTGTTGTTTTTTATTAGTCATTCTAAAATATAATTTTGACTTCTTGGCCAAGTTTTGGTGGAATGTTTGATACGCAATGTTTTTTTTCAGACTCAATGCTCAGCCTCTGTCACTAACTAAAATGCTTAAGGCAACGAAATGATTTACACAGATGAAATAATTAAATTAGTGTATTGTTTACTTGCTCTATTACGTCTTGGTTGGTTTTTCTTAGCTCCCTACAGACCTACATAGAAAAGCTCTGTGACAGTAACAACACAAATGAGATTGCTTTTTTTGTGTACTGTAGATAGTAAATCCACATAATGTTAATACCAATTTCCATTTCAGCACTTATTTGGTTATTGAGTGAGGTCAAACATGGTTCAGATGTTTTAATAAAATTAAAAACTTTACCTATGTTTGCAGGCCAGGGTTTCATCACAGTACCCGAATATGTCACATTTTAGGTTCACTGAAACATTCTGAAATTAATGAAAACTTGTGCAAAGGGGCTGATTGCTCGGCTTTTGGTATTGCTGCTTGTAGCTTTCAAGAACCGTACCCAAAACCGTACCCAAAAAATAACTTACAAAAATACTGTGTGAAAAATACTACAAAACAACCCAACTGTGTACTACTGACTTGCTCTGTACTTCTACCTCAGAGGAAAACAACATTTTACTCACAAAGTATAACAAAAACAATATAATGCAATGTTCATTAACCTAGGCAGCATTAAATTAGATTTAAAAGCTCCACCTTGAACAGACATTAGCTAAATTAAAGTACATTGTGCTAATATTGTCTATTTTTTTTACTTGAAATCAACAACTGAATGCAGGACTTGTATACTGTGCAGTAATAATAGTCTTACTAAAAATACTTGATAGTTTTATTTCATAAAAAAAACATTGAGTACTTCTTCTATCACTGCCAACATAAACATTCCCAGTTAGAGAAATTATGAAAAGTAAAGTGAGAATTGTTAACATATTTAACACTTCAGCAGAGGTATTTATTCCCAAATAGGCTTAGTTAGGCTCACTAGGGACGTAGCAACCCCGCCCTTGCTTCTATACAGAGGCTTGAACAACAGCGTGCAGCATGTGACGTCTTTTGTGCCTGCGGGTCATTTCATTTTCACAGTTCATTTGTTGCGCGTCAAATCTAAACCCAAACCGCGATATTGCTTCATTGGGTCCTCAGAAACACACTCGCCAAGTGTGAAGTTAGATTGGACAAACTGTTCTCGAGATGTTAATTAAACACCGGACACATGCACACACAGAGGTGCCTCACTTTTTTTAGTTAGATATTTTTTTTAAACTGGTCAATGTGGCGTGTTCAGATCATTGCCACAAAGTGTGTCCAGGTCAGTAACCATGTCTGTGTTTGTCTTTTTTTCCAGATGAAGTCAACAGAGGTGGACCAAGGGCTTTTCACAGACAGCTACTGCAAAGTGTGCAGCGCTCAGCTCATCTCCGAATCCCAGAGGGTTGCCCATTATGAGGTGAAAGCGCCCCCTCACATTACCTTACATAACTCTGATACACTACACTCTATTGTCATTAATGAAAGGCTTAGGGTGATGCTGTTGTGGCTGTCCCCCCCAGAGACACTTGGCTGATCTATCCACCTGAACCCTGCAGCTGACATTCTGCCTATAAACACAACACACCTGAGTTAACCCCATTTTTTCTTCTTAGTAGAGAGCCACAATAGAAATTAAGAAATAATTGCATTCAAAATTGAACTTAGTATAAAATGTAAGTGGTATGCATGCATCATTTTTAAAACATATGCATCCCTTTTTTTTAAGGTGCCAAATATGGCAGCAATTAACAGCAATACATTATTGCCATATTATATTTATTGACTCTTTACAGTAAATAAGCAAAGCCATTTACATGGTGTTGTACCATGCTGTCAGATCTTGATTGTATTGCAAATTAAAGTGCTGCAAAAATGACAGATGATCCAGCAGCCAAAAGCACTTTGTAATAAACACAGTTATACACTTTACAAGAATTATAAAGTCTGCACCATATTAGGTGTGTGTGGCCATTTTTCCTGATAAATGGCTTTTCTGTTACTTCAATGCTAAACATTTCTAGCATGTTGTAATTAAGTGACATTTCACATTACTTTGTAACATGATGTGTTTTTTTTTCTTCAATAATGAGTATTTAAAAGGTTTGCAATTTTATATTCAGTAATTACAGGGTGGCAGCTCACAAGGGTTCCTGTTCCTTCCTTGAATTGAAGTGTCCATGAGAAAGACACTGAGCCCCAGTCCGGTTAAGCTCGATGGTTGAGCCAGTGCATGGTAATTCACTTGCATTGGTCTGTCTGTGTTTGTGTGTGAATGAGAATGGTAAAGGTCTTTATTATTGTAGCCCATCGAAGTTACAAATCCCAGTAAGGCTTATCAGGTCTTATCAAGAGTTAGATGGTTTGGTATCAATTATGTCCAGTGTTCAGTGGACAGACTGTCCTGCTATTTGCTAGCTTGGCACAAAGGCTGCAGTATAGTTGTGGGGCGAGGGCTAGTCTTTACCAAAAGAAAAGAGATCCCTCCCACTTATTTACAGTACATGTTGTGTCTTATTAGCTCCTAACGGTGTTACCAACTTGATGACTTTGCTGACTTGTCAGACCCTCTTTGCAACTTTATTTCTAAAAACTGACCGGTGACAAGTTCAACAACTTGTTCAGAACATCAGGAGAAAAGCAAGAAATCCATTCAAATTTGTAATGCTGCTCAGAGAAATTGCAGTGACTGGCTCTGCGCCGCCTGTCAACAGCACGGGGTCTCTCACCTCGCAGCATTCAACACAACCACTACGTTTTATGCAGATGATTGCACAAAGTTGTCAACAATATGCTAATGATCATATGATGTCATCTGTTGACTTTTGGAGCTAGTACTCGCTACATTTATTGGAAAAGATTTGGCAACACTGGCTGCAAGTTGGCAATGGTGATGTTACAATTACTGGTGTACCACGGTAAACCAGGGTAGAAATGTTAAAAGTAACAATTACCAAAGATATCCTCATTATTGCGGTGGATGACCACAGTGTGGAGATCCTTCCCAGCTTCATCCGTGGCTCCTGAAGTCGCCTTGCAGACTCACTGCGCTCAGACAGGCGAAGGGGACAGAATGTAGCAGCGAATGTAGTGGACATTTTTCTTTTATCTTTTTTCTTTTCTTTCCCATTTTCAGACTTTTTGAAGGGATGTGGGTAGCCCAGAACGTAAGTTAAAACTATTCTGTAGTTTTTTATACTGTCATGGGTTTTATGGCCTCCTTATCTTCAATAAATTTTCTGTTACGATGTGGAAGTTTAGCTTGTGTTACAATGTAACCTTTATTTGAAGAGAGAGAGAGAGAGATTAATCGCCTTGACAACATTGCTGTTGCTGTGTTTCTTATTGCATAGCTGATAGATGTGCAGATTGGTTAATATAACATGTGCAGCCACGTGTTTATATTCAGGTTGTGTTAGGGCAATTTGCTAGCAACGGGCAATCCCCAGTAAACAGACTAGCCTGTAGATGCTCCGTTACGGATATGCCTGCTGTAGTAGATGTGGCTTATTCTCAGTTTGTGTTACTGAGCAATATGTTACATTTATGTTGATTATTGCAGAGAAATGTAATTCTTAGTATTGTTTCTTGTTCTATTCTGGTGGCTGCAGTTTGAGTAAATACTGTTCATAGTAAGTCAGATCCTTATTAAGGTGCATTATAATTTGCTTATATTTCAGAACCACATCCAAGTTCACAGGTAACGTCAAATACAACTTCATAGTTAATTTCATGTTGGAGTTGTAAATACATTTTCCTGTATATCAGAGTCAGACATCTCTGGTTCAAGTTTTTGGGGCCAGTGTTTCCAGTTTTCAATAGTTTTTACAAGCCTATTGCTTATATTTTTGAAATATAATAAAAACTGTTACACTTTTTGAAGTTATTTCAGCTTGGCTAGGCCTATCAGAACTTTCTGAAAATATTGAACACACTTTTAAAAATATTGCGATGCTACCAACCGTGATAATTTTGGTCACTATAGCTGTGAAGTTAAATTTACATACCGTTACATTGACAACTTGTAAGCCTACATTAAGAAATCACATAGAAAAAAAAAGACACAAACACTGAATTTTATGAAGGAAATAGACATATTGCATACCTGAGGGCCAGTTCGGGTCGGTTTTAAATAATTTATAATCCCGTAATTGTCTCCATCTGTTAAGAGTGTGACTCGCATTATCACACGCTGCCTTTCACTTTTCCTTTTAGCTTTTAGTTATTCTGGCCCATTTCAGCTAAAACTACAACAGATAACTAAAATAACATTAAAATAAAATTAGGCCTATATAAAGAAATCTCCTGCTTCCTTTTACCTGGCTCTGCTGGCATATGCTAACACCAGCTTTTCCAGTGTTACAAAGAAATCTGTGACCCGTGAGAATTTGTTACTGTAGCGCTGTCTCACTGCCGCAAATCATTCCGTGACTGTGCGGGACACATTGGACCCGGGAAGATGCTTTACTAAAAACTATATTAAAATAGCATTCTTTTCACAGTTAGTCTTGTTTGCTGTAACAGGTCAATTGAGACCATTGTATGAAAAATGACAGAACTTTGGAAAAAGTTACAAATGGTCACTTTAAAAGAGCTGGGATTTTTTCGACAAATCCAATCATGTATAATAATTTTCGTCAATACTTGGACATGTCCCTGACTGTATTAATTATATATTAGGGCTGGGACGATATGCTTTTGTACCGATTCGATTATTTCACTGTACATTGGTGCCAATTCGATTTGTATTGCGATTTAGAATTTTACATTTTTAGATTCTATAAGTTTTGTGATTTGATTAAATTGAGTCTTGGGATTTTTTTTTCTTTCTTTTAAAAAACAAAAGATGAATATTACCCTTCTAGAGACAGTATATCATGAGACATTTCTAAAAACGCAAAAAAGAATGCACATCACATTTCAGTCAGTCTGAGATTTATTTCTTTTCAAGAAGTACATAACATGTATTTTCTGCTCTCTGTCTGTTCTTTCTGTGCTTTCTTTATGTTTAGTTGCCGTCAGCGGTACTGTAATAATAGATACAAATAGTTAGGTGAGTCAGTGGTAAAAAAAATAAAGGATGTTGATTATAAAAATCCTCACAAAAAATCACAATACATACATGAGCCAATGTTTTCCCCCTCACCTAGTATTTACACGTGTATGTAATGTATATAAATTCTTCTTCCAGAAGGTTTCCAGGAGTTGTATATCTGTGTATACCACAGTCTGGTTTAGCTTGACACACAAAAACCAAACGAGTGACCCTGATCAGCTGCCTCAAGGACAGGTTTGAGTTAAGCAACCAGTTGGTTTCCTTCCCTCATGTCTCGAGTGTTGTCAGGTAGCGGACTTTTTTCCCTCTTTGCAAATGCTGCCTCTCACTCACTGTCACTTTGAGTGACCATTGAGTCTGACTGTACTCCTTCATGCTGTCAGACATCTGCAGTAACAGGAGTTGAAGGGATTCATATGAATACTGGTCCACTCTTAAGTATTAGCAAAGGGCGGCTGCTTGTTTTTTTCTGTGTTTGTGACGCTGTGATTGGCCTTTGGATTCGTCGATGGTTCTGATTGGTTTAGCAGGAAGGGGAATGCCTCCAACAGCTGATGAAATTTAGGAAGAGTGCATTGATTAAAAGTTAGGTATTCCTGAAAGAATTTACGCTGCGCTACATTTCATTCAGGAGAGACATGTTTGCAGATATGCAAAGGTTTTTTGTACAGCATAATAAAATGCATGACGTCTTTGGAGAACAGGTGATTCGATTTAGGGGGGAACATTGATTAAAAGTTAGGTCTTCCTGAAAGAATTATACTGTGCTACATTAGAGAGCGGGTTGCTGTTGAGGTGGAGTCTCATCAAATATAAGTTTTTATAATTCTACAGGACAGTGTCACTTTGTTGAAAGTTTGCATTACTTTGTCTTTGAGTCAACTTTTCTTTTGTAACTGTTGAGAAGTCAAACGAGTCAAGCGCTGTGCTCACTGTGGATCTGTGGAGTGCTATTTAAAGTAGTTCACGGGTAACAGGAGAACTCCTTTGTTGTACAGGGTGCAGGAGACAGGAAGTGGACTGCACCAATCCAAATCAAATATTCATTTTGTTATTGTGTGGTGAATGCTGAATATAGCACTCGGCCTGTTGCCTCCTGGAGACTGGGCATATCGGGATTCTGTTTTAGCACAGTTAGGGTCTAATGCATCGTGACATGTTTGGGTCACGGTGACGACAGCAAGTACAAAAAAACAGACGGGAATAAATGAAGTGCAAACTTTTCTTTTCCATCCAATAGAGGTCATTTTGCACTTCAGAAAAGGATGTTCCAGTTTTATTTGCATAGATTTGTCTATAATTATTCACTGTTTTACTCCAGGATGAAGCTCAGCATTCACACAAAATCTGTTTCCTGCGGAGGTGTGCTTGATTGTGCTTGTGTGGTTATTTTGTTGCAACAGCTAACAGTAGGAAATGGCTGCAGTAGTTCACAGTTCTAATCTCAATATCTGATTAAGGCTAAAAAAAAATGGCATTACTGGGGAAATTTTTTGTAATTCCTTAAATCAAATGGAGACACGTTTAAAGACTTTATTCCTTTTAAATCAGTTGAAATATTTTTGGGAGACTGGTCATCCAATATGGAGGACCAGGTCTACCATATTTAAGAATAAATACAGAAATAAATAAATGCTCAATAAATAAATAGGCATACAATTAATTGCACCAAAAAATACAATGAACAAATAAATGTAGGTAGAAATTAAATTATACAGTGAGACATAAATGTATATATCTCTTTTAATTAGCTTCTTTATATATTACCTTTGTAATAATTACCTTATTTATTTATTGTCCGTTATAATCTTCAACTTTATTTAGTAATTACCTATTTTTGAAATGTATTTATTTCTGTGTGTGTTTCATTTTTTGGTCTGTTTTATTCTTCCTTTGCATTTCTACCCTATTTATTTTCACCCCTGGTATTTATTGCCAATAGGGGGGGGTCTTAAGGGGCCAACTTCTGACCATTGGTTGGTCAGCATTTCACTGCACGGTTGAATTTACATGCCACCGGCCAGACACACAACAAAGATGGCTACCTATGGTGTAGTTGTCAGTGAGCTGAGGCCTTTAGCAACTGTTTTTGAAAACAATGCTAACGTTATAAGTATTGACTTTATCATTTTTCATTTAGACGCTCTGACAGAACGTGTGTTTCAGTTAGCGGCACACATGGACACAGATGTCGACAATGTAGTTTTTCAGAAGGTGGAGGAAGCGGCCTATCTTCTTAACTCGGTCGCTAACGTTAACCACACCAGGGATAGCTGGTCGCCCTGCTTCTATGCTGCCTGTGGACGCCGTGGAAGGACTTCTACATGCGGGTTAGCCTGTTGGTGCCATTGCAAGGCTTTTTGGAGTCAGCGAAACAACAGTCAGTGTACCATTACATGTGATACCAATAGAACCAGTGTGTGTAACGTTACCAATTCACAAGAATGACACAGGAGAAAGGCAAACCCTTGCTAGCTTTGGTTAATTTACAAAGTTATGGAACTAATCAAGAATGCATAGAAAGTAACGTCATGTCGCACACACAGTGACTTCAGACTCGACTCCGACTCGAGGTGCGGGACTCGTGAACAATGTTTATTTTTAGGAAGCGTCGGCTGAGCTTGCCGTTATTACCTTCCTCCGTTACCTATACCCTGCCTACCTTAACACGTAGTATCTGCTGCGCGCGGCCGCACATGAGTGAGAGTTGACAACAAACAGCCGCAGCTGCTCCGCCATTCATCATAAACTTTGGCTTTAAAACTTCATAGAACAAAACCCAAATAAAGAAGCGCTGAACGCAAAATAGGTTAGTAACCTGTGGTGAGTGAACATGTTCAGCTCGGCATTGGCCATCTAACGTTAGCTTGCTTGTTGCTTCAGCTACGACCTTCGGGAGGTTTACTCTGACTGTCGTTCGCTATATATATATATATATATATATATATATAAAAACTCAAAACTTGTAGCGTTAGCATTGTTTTCAAAAACAGTTGCTAAAGGCCTCAGCTCACTGACAACTACACCGTAGGTAGCCATCTTTGTTGTTTGTCTGGCCGGTGGCATGTAAATTCGACTGTGCAGTGAAATGCTGACCAACCAATGGGCAGAAGTTGGCCCCTTAAGATCCGCCCCTCCTCATTTGCATTAATGAGGCAGAAATACATAAAGAAATGTAAAAGTGACAGGCAAAAATAAATACCAGGGGTGAAAATAAATAGGGTAGAAATGCAAAGGAAGAATAAAACAGACCAAAAAATGAAACACACACAGAAGTGAATACATTTCAAAAATAGGTAATTACTAAATATAATTGAAGATTATAACGGACAATAAATAAATAAGGTAATTATTACAAAGGTAAATATCTAAAGAAGCTAATTAAAAGAGATATACATTTATGTCTCACTGTATAATTTAATTTCTACCTACATTTATTTGTTCATTGTATTTTTTGGGGCAATTAATTGTATGCCTATTTATTTATTCAGCATTTATTTATTTCTGTATTTATTCTTAAATATGGTAGACCTGGTCCTCCATAATCCAACTCCCACTAATACAGTGATCTCTGATCTAGTCCCTTTAAATTTGAATACATGGCTTTAAATTAAATCTTAAACTCCAACGTTAAAGCAGACCTTTGGTGACAGTAGAGACAAAAGATATAATTGATCTTTAAACCGTTTCAACACATCAAAGCCAGTGCTCTTCTACACACCGGATCAGAGCTGTCTCTGGTTTTACAGTTCAAAGAGCTGTATCACTCATGGTAATATATGCATCTGTCTTTTTGCATGTGTACTGCAGCCTCTCTTGACATAATGCCCCTGCTCCAAGCACTGTCTGTTACTCTACAGAGAAAATAGAATGGGAAGTGACCTGGGAGCTAAGTGTGGAGTAGTTATGTATGTGTGCCTGCATAATATTAACATTAGCTATTGTTCAAACAAATATGTTACAGTTCTTTAAAGCAAATGAATGTACAATGTAAGTGAATTAGTATGTAATGGATGTTGAGTGTAGCTTGAGTAATGGGTATTGGGCATTTAGGTGCTTAATAGTTTGTGTAATCGTTTTTTAATATGCATTTTCAATTTGTGCACAAAAAAAACTAAGAGTGGGACAGCCGGTATTTAATAAAAAGCCAACATATTGCAAAAAAGTGATGTCCCTGGGCCGATGTGGAAAACGTGATGAAAGCTCATGGAAACTGCTGCTTCTCAGAGACAGTAGTCATTCAGCAAGGTTTGGGAGTAGTAATATGATGGTGGAATACTAATACATTGCAGTTCCTAAAAGCAACAAACTGTACAATACCGCTTTCTCTTATTTGAGTCAAAATCATCTAAGAATTGATCAATACTAGAAAGGATTACTGCCGGCTGAGTTATCCAGTTAGCTATTGTATGTTGCTTGGGTGTCATGTTTCAGGGGCATTATTTTTTCTCAAATGAGGTCAAGAAATCAACAGTGGTCCGATTGATTAGTCACCAATCATAATTGCCTGGTATTCCTTTTAAAGTATTTTATCTAATTCAGCTTTAATAATCTAATTCCTCACATTCAGGAAGAAAGCCAGGGACAAACTGGTATTTGTCAGCACTAGTCTTGCCACCAAACTAATATAAACCCCTGATTCTCCTCACAAATGGAGAATAATCCTCTTCTGGTACAGCTGCCAGCCACACTGACAATAACAGCAGTATTTAACTGCATGGGGGAGATGCTAACATTAGCATTTGGCAAGTCTTGCTTTGCCAGACCATGCATTCTCGGATGGGAGAAAAACATGTTCTGGTTTATTGGGCATGTCTTTTAACCAATCACAATTGTTATGGACGGCGCTCAACTCTAACCTTACAGTACATCATCAGTTGTAATGACTCTCAGTGCCTTGTTCCTCACACTATTACTCTGCTGTGGTTCTCAAATAAGGTGTCAGAATGTTTGGATTACAGTAATACAGACTGTAGTTTATTTAAGTAACTGAAATAACTTTTATATGCTGTGATGGTCTGCAGCATTGTGAAAACGTAGGTCAGTGTGGAAGTCAACATGATGTCTGTATTTGCATCATTTGCTGATACATCACTGTATGATGTCAATACCCAAATTTTTAATAAAAGGCAAAGAAAACCTCAAACAGCTTTTTGCAATGAGTGATGGGGTTCCACATTATCACACCATTTTACCCCAAAGGTTGAACAGTTGTTCTTTCACTTGAGAGATTTCTGTCTTTGAGCCTTTCGGTGTGCTCTCTACACTGGTTTAAAGCAGGCATGGCTCAGCTGAAAAAAATTGATGTCCTGGACTGTACTTCTTTGCACCAATCACGATTTGCAACAGTTGAACTAAAATTTTAGTTGTGGGTTGTTTGCTTATGGTGCCAGGCCGATAGGAAGTTTTTTCCAGCCTATAGTTATTAGTATTGAATTGGGGATGGAACCGTTCCGTCAGCTATACTCACAGCCTGTATGTATTGCTCGGTTGATTTTAGCCTCACAGATTTTAGATCAAAAGGCTTGTACAGAAACTTAAAAATAAAGTTATTGGGGAGAAAAAAGACTTGTGCCATTGCGAAACCAGAGTAGGAATGGATGAGGTGTTGAATAAAGCTGTCAGTTTTCCATTGGTGTAAATGTGACAATGGATTTTGATACATACAGTGAGGAAAAAAAGTGTTTAAACACCCTGCTATTTTGCAAGTTCTCCCACTTAGAAATCATGGAGGGGTCTGAAATTGTCATTGTAGGTGCATGTCCACTGTGAGAGAAAAATCCAGAAATCACAATTTATGATTTTTTAACTATTTTCTTGTATGATACAGTTGCAAATAAGTATTTGAACACCTGTCTATCAGCTAGAATTCTGACCCTCAAAGTCTTGTTAGTCTGCCTTCAAAATGTCCACCTCCACTCCAATTAATATCCTAAATTAGATGCACCTGTTTGAGGTTGTTAGCTGCATAAAGACAACTGTCCACCCCATACAATCAGTAAGAATCCAACTACTAAAATGGCCAAGAACAAAGAGCTGTTCAAAGACACTAGAGACAAAATTGTACACCTCCACAAGGCTGGAAAGGGCTACGGGGAAATTGCCAAGCAGCTTGGTGAAAAAAGGTCCACTGTTGGAGTAATCATTAGAAAATGGAATAAGCCAAACATGACTGTCAATCTCCCTCGGACTGGGGCTTCATGCAAGATCTCACCTCGTGGGGTCTCAATGATCCTAAGAAACTGTGAGAAATCAGCCCTGAACTACGGGGGAGGAGCTGGTCAATGACCTGAAAAGAGCTGGGACCACCGTTTCAAAGGCTACTGTTGGTAATACTCTAAGACGTCATGGTTGGAATTCATACATGGCACGGAAGGTTCCCCTGCTTAAACCAGCACATGTCAAGGCCCGTCTTAAGTTTGCCAATGACCATTCGGATGATCCAGAGAAGTCATGGGAGAAAGTCATGTGGTCAGATGAGACCAAGTGGAACCTTTTTGTCATAATTCCACTAACCGTGTTTGGAGGAAGAAGAATGATGAGTACCATCCCAAGAACGCCATCCCTACTGTGAAGCATGGGGGTGGTAGCATCATGCTTTGGCTGTGTTTTTCTACACATGGGACAGGGGGACTGCACTGTATTAAGGAGAGGATGACCGGGTCCATGTATTGCGAGATTTTGGGGAACAACCTCCTTCCCCCAGTTAGAGCATTGAAGATGGGTCGAGGCTGGGTCTTCCAACATGACAATGACCCGAAGCACACAGCCAGGATAAACAAGGAGTGGCTCTGTAAGAAGCATATCAAGGTTTTGGCGCGGCCTAACCAGTCTCCAGACCTAAACCCAATGTTTCTCAGCGACAGCCCAGTAACCTGACTGATCTAGAGAAGATCTGTGTGGAGGAGTGGGCCAAACTCCCTTCTGCAGTGTGTGCAAACCTGGTGAAAAACTACAGGAAACGTTTGACCTCTGTAAATGCAAACAAAGGCTACTGTACCAAATATTAACATTGATTTTCTCAGGTGTTCAAATACTTATTTGCAGCTGTATCATACAAATAACTAGTTAAAAAATCATACATTGTGATTTCTGGGGGGAAAAAAAGTAGATTATGTCTCCCACAGTGGACATGCACCTACGATAACAATTTCTGACCCCTCCATGATTTCTAATTGGGAGAACTTGCAAAATAGCAGGATGTTAAAATCCTTATTTTCCTCTCTGTATGTATTTTTGGTCTGTACCCTCTAGTTAAATATTTCCCAACCCTTGTGTACACTTGGTTTATCTTTCTGTATGGAACTGGAGACTGTTTTTGAGCCCTGTTCAATATTTTTGGAAATATGCTAAATATTGGCTTTCAGGTGGAGAGTTAGATGAGAGGAAATTGTTATGTCTGTACATTATATGTGAAACTACAGTAAGCAGCTGAGGTTGACATCCAACTCTCAGCATGAAAGGGAATTTCCCAAAATGTTGATCTACTACAGTGAGATTGGTTCAACAGTCATACTAAGGTCACATGGTGTTATGTACTGTGTAATTTGTATGATACAATAGCAGTGTGATAGGTGTTGTTGCGGACTGGCAGGGATATGAAATGTCTTACATTTTACTGTTGTCCATAGTTGAAAAAACTAAAAACAAATTACAGTTATGACAGAAATGATGTTCCTGACAGATTGGACATATTGTCAATGTATGAAAAAAAACTTTTTCTAACAACTGGTAAGATGCTGACCACGTAGGAAAATACCTCCCTGTATATTCCACCCTCATCCTGGGTGTTTTGTTTGTGGTATTCACACATTTCAGCAGTCCAATCAGGCTGCTGAATATGTATGAAGCTTTAGATGTGTGGAGGAGCCCACAAGGCCTCATAACTGAACTTGGCTATGGCGATATCATCTGCCCTCAACGAGGCCTGGATGACTGTCTCGTCCTCAGTTTCCCCCACTTCCAAACACTTTGTGATTATTATTGGTTCTGGCCTCTGAGCGTCATTTAGGGTAGTCTCACATTGCCAGATCTCTCCACTGCGCTGTGGAGTAAGGTCTGGCTACACCACAGATAAATTCCTGGATAGGAGGAAAATCGCTCTGGGTTGTTTGCATTTCTTTAAACCAATCACAATTCTCTTGGGTGAAGTGGCACGACAGTGGCTCTGCAAAATAGTCTCGGTAACAAACTTGTTTTTGTGAAATATTTGCTTGCCGCAAAAGAGAACGGCACATAAAATATTAAATTAAGATAAGGGTTCATGCATAACAGTTAACGTGCTCTAGTTGAATTAGCTGTTTGGTTGGTTAAACGTAATCTGCTCATACCAGCGTAGCCCCACGTGTAAGTGTTATCTTGTCCATAGCAATTGGCCCTCAAAACGTCCCAGTATTTTTCGGCCATTTCTTGGCCTTTATTTTCACGAGACAGATGACAGGAGAGAGAGAGGGGGAAGGACATGCAGCAAAGGGCCGCAGGTCGGAGCCAAACCTGCGGCCGCTACGTCGAGGAGTAATCCTTCTATACATGTGCGTCCACTCTACCAACTGAGCTATCCTGGCCACGTAAAACTATATACAGTACTTGTGGAAATATCCTCACAATATGCATTTTGAATGCACATACTAATAAAGAGAAAAATAAATGTAAAATTTTCATCACTTTTTATTTATTCCAAGGTAACCTAAACCCTAAACTGTTCCAGCTGCCTCTGCTCACATCTGCTCAATTCCAGCTCGTAGCATGTGGATGTAGGAAAGTGTGTCAGTTATTGACGAGCTAATCTGCATTTTCCATGCCCGCTCTGTTTGACCTTTACAAATATTGATTTCGAAGGAGAGGATTAGTGAAGCATCGTAGCTCAGTATGAGTATTAGTAGTTGCCCCCTGGCTCAGATTGTATCACTCTAAACAGACACAAAGAGATTTTTTCAAGAGTGATGAAAATAAATGTATTTTTGAATTTAATAATTTCTTTAACATGTCACTTTAAACGAGCACTCAGCGAACATATGGCAACTCATTTGTAAACCAACTGCCACACTGATTTGATTAAGCCAGTATACATGCACAATCATATATATCTATATATATAATTTTGGGCTTTATTAGATAGTGACAGTAAATAGACAGGAAAGATATGCTGCAAAGGGACAATTCAAACCCAGGCCATTGCAAAGGACTTGGCCTCCATGGGGTTAGCTAGAGGTCGCCCTAAAATATATTATAAGCACTGACACTTCCTGATATTGTAGCGCTAGCGTTTTTTTTTCCCAGCCCTGCTGCAGTCTGTCATAATTGAACGTGATTGTCAGATAAAGAAACACATTTCCATGATCCTTTTATAATTACTTCTCATGCATCATTAGCCCAGTGAGGTCTCCTAATAGTTTCAGCAGGTCGGTCAGAGAGTTTATAGATGCTTATGTCTGCGTCTGCAAGAGTGATTTTTCACACTGTACCCATCAATCATTTGCTGTCGTTCTCATAGGCTTTGGACTTAATGGGATAGAAATATTAGTCATTTCTAGTGCTGACAGAATATAATCTACAGTAATGAAATGAGAGGGAATCATCATGGTGCCTCTGATAATTGAAGAGGCTGGAACTGGCTGTTCCAAAGAGCCTTTAGTGTGATCAGCATGTAACCCATAATCATCAGTAAAGCTACTTTGCCTTTAAATAAAAGTCCTCATTAAATTAAAATGAAAAACAGACAAACCTCCTCAGGAATCTATCTCCACGCCATGTGCAAAGTAATTAAAATGCTTCCAAACATGTTGGCACAAAGAAAAGTGGCCCAAAGCTTCTTGTGTAAGCAAAAACTGCACCGCTGAGATGCTTAGTCCTTTTTATTTAGTTCACTCAAATGCAGCAGCGTTTACACAGTTTAATTATGAGCCTGTCTCGCCGGGAAACCAAGGGGTTATTAATGGAAATAGTCCTGAGAGATCAGTTGTTAGTCTGCCCTTTAAAAAGTGGCGTTAGTGAGCAAGAGTGAGTGTGTGTGTGAGAGAGAAAGAGAGAGAGCGTGCGAGAGAGACATAGATAGGTGAAACAGTCCTTGGCTTTTGAAAGATGATAAACCGAGTTTTAAACAGCCCGGAATCATTTTGACAGGGAGGCGATTAGCAAATGAAGCGTGTCAAATTTAAAGAGTGTGAGATTCCGCTCGCACTTAGATTGAATGCTTTCACAGTTGTGGCATGACTCAGCTGCTAATCCCAGTGCATGATTTTAATTTCAACAATGCTCATTTTGTGTGTTACCTCTGCTGTGCATGAATACAGAAGGTGTATGCACTGTAAGTATTTAATGAGGAAATTGTAATCATTGAGACATTTTACAGGCTTTGATCAAGCTGTGTTGGTTTAAGTTTGGAAGACAAAAATGTTGGGACACGTTTTGATGTTTTATTTAATTTTAGTAAATTACACAATTGGTTATGCATACATAAAAGTGGTGGTGTAGAAAATGAAGATCCAATTCATCCACATAGGTCTATGTCCCCTTCTCCCTTCCACATGTGACTTTTAAACACGATGAAGAGATTTCAGGAAGTTACTGCTTCCCACTCGTATCCTCTGTAACCCTCTAGGATAAAAGCTGTGATCAGTTTAATGAGGCATCCAGAAAGTAAAAGCTGGATTCCTAGAGAAAACTGTTTCTTCTCATGGAGGCAAAAATATACAGGACTCCAAAGAGGAGGAGTGTCTGATATTAGTATTTTAACTTCTATATTGATCTACAGAATTTTGTATATTATATGACATCCCAAGTATGCATAAGAGCATATTATGTTAAATTTACATTTATATTTACAATATAAAGTTTGTTTTTGTACCTCTTTGTAACCTTTGAATGATCAAAAAAATGCAGCCATTTCGGAATGCTTTGCATTTGCTCGACGTCACCCATAGGAAACGTTGCACTATGGGTAGAACAAAAGCGTCGCCCGGACATATACATCACCAGCGTTACGCCTCTAACGTATTTCTCCCTCACGAAAAATGACAACCTGACCAATAAGTGTATTACAGCCAATAGATTACTACAATCACAATAATGTACCTAACGGGGGAACAGACTACGACACAACACCAAATAATTGATTGTATTTAATCTTTCCCCTGGGGGTTACTGCAACAAAAATGCAGCAAATGTTTTTTAAATGTTGATGACGCTCTGTACAGCATTGGGGGCTTTGACTTTGAATGTTTTGCGCTAGTTGGTTTTTGGATATAACATTAACAACCAATCTTTTCTTCGCTTTTCCCGGAGCAAGAGTGGATTGCTTAAATGGACGTCACACGAGAGACGAGACAACGCCGCCATCATTAAACTGTGGTGATATCATGCAATATTGTCGACGAAAAAAAGACAACACTACAATGTTTTTTTCTCCCGTCTCTCTTTCTCTCTCTCTCTCTGCACACATACACACACAAACAGTCCAGCGCTAAATCTGAGATTGACTAGGCTACATGCTTGATTTCTGGTGGTTGATTAACGGAGATAGGTGCTGATTATCTTTCATAACGGGCCAGGTGGATAGTGCACTGAGTCCATGATGTTTGATTACTCCACATTTTCATTTATTTTTTGATTACATTCTGAATCTGCAACGTTCTTGGTCAATGTCTTCCTACACTGAAATTCAGTAGTAGGCTATACACTGGAGTCTTTCTGTAAGACATTTTGGGATACACTAGTTCACTAGTTCAACAAATTAGAATAAAAGATGACACAGATACAGATGAAAATACTGCCACACTTCGTAAAGATATTGAGCGGAGGAGGCTGCCGCTGAGAGGGTTAACAACCAATCTCTGATGAATGACATTCAGGGATCATGAGTTTTGATGGTTTTATTAGTACGGTTAATCCCACGGTAAGACCACCAGCAGCATGCTACTACTAACTAGCTTATGCAATGCTGTCATGCACGGGGGGAGGGCCTGGAGGGGCAGCTGGTTTGTGTGTGCTTTAAAAAGAAATACACCGTTGAAAAATGAATTCAGATTTTATCTACCTGCGTGGGTCTGAATCTACCTGGACGGGGCCACAAGTAGAACCTAGGTATGGGAAACACTGAATTAGTGAGGATAGAGCTACATGCAAACTAATTTTGTTAGCTCTGGACAGAGACAGCCTTCTTGCCTTTACGCTACGCTAGGCTAAACGGCTGCTGGGTGTAGCTTTATATTTACCGTAAAAAAAAAAATGGGCATCAATTTTTCTTATCTAACTACTGCCAATAAAATAAAACTGTATTTTCCAAAAAACACACACACACACACACACACACACACACACACAGCCACATAGGCTAGGCTACAATTACAACAGTTTTCCCCACTCATCCTGTCTCTTTTTTTCAGAGAGAAAGAGAGAGAGAGAGAGAGGGAGAGTAGAAATACGTTGAAATACGCGTCAGGTATGAATGGCCAGGCACACAATCAGGCACGTAACTATGCCCACGCTTCACTTATGTGTGCATTGTGTTCCAGCTGTAAGTGTACACTCAGAAGTCACCCGGCTTTGATGGAGGCTTCACTTTAAGGGCGGGACTTTGGAGTGCTGCATCCAGTCACAGGTGCTAAGATAGCTAGCTCCAAGCTGTAGACTCACTGCTTGTCCAATTTTTTTTTTTCTGCATTTGTTATGACACGTGGGTGTGGAGGTTTTGGAATTGTTTTAATAATTACTTTTGCAGTTGAGTAACTAGTAAAGTACTTCAATTACATTTTCAGAAATATCAAGGCCAAAAGGAATCAAATGAGTAGGGATAATGTAGAGTGAGCCGGTCCTTATTGCAAATTGTAATCCCAACATTGACTATTGAGTAACCCATTTATTACATGGCTGCTTGTAAAGAGGTTACTGCCTGATAATGCCTGTGTCCTGGTCGGGACAGTTCATTTTACCTTTGATGAGCACAGGAAGCCAGGTCGCCCCGGTGAGTGAGCAAAACATAGAGCTAACTAATGCTCTCTTTTCACTGTTGCTGTTAGCTTTCCCCGTTTCCTTCTCCCTTTGTGATCCGCTGATATTGAATTTAAAAGTGGGTTTATTAATGTAAAGTTGAGCCTCCAGAGTCAATGATCAGAGCTCTACAGAAGAGGATTAGGGCCACGTGTGAAACGTCAGAATACGGAGATAAAGTCAGAATTCTGTATTTTTTCTGAGAATTCTGACTCTTTTTTTGATGCTAAAAAAGGTTTAGACTTTTTTTTAAAGTCAGAATTCCGACAATAACAAAAAAGAAGAACTCAAACACATTTTTTCACATGTGGTCCCAATATTCTTCTGTAGAACTCCGTCCATGGCAATGGTCTGTGATACTTACTGTAGCAGTGGTTTGTTAAACAGAAATAACAGACGTAAAAGGCCGTGATAGACCAATCAGAATCAAGTATTAAGTTACTAAGGTACTAAGTATTAAGGTCAGGTAGGGCGATATGTAATGTGAGTAAAAGAACTATATGTAATCCCAAAATACACCCACGTAAATGTGAATATTATTCTTAATTCACACTACTCCAAGATGTACTTTAAAATGTGTGAAAATTGTGATATTATATATTTATGGGCTTTGATCAAGGTTTTGTGTAGGTTTATAAGGACAGTTTTTTATCATATGGAGTATAAGAACAAATTAGTCTTCTTTGTATTGCAGCGTTCACACCCTTTTTGCATCACTCTAACTTTCAAGACAAATCATCTTGAAATCTACTGATGGAAAGAAAAACAAAAGCCTTCTAAGCTCTGGGGAATTGAAATAAGATATAATAAAATGAGCTTTCAAAAAAGATATCAGTAGAGTGAAAAGTCCTCAGGCTCAGAAGAATTAATGTTATATAATATTTCAGACTATAAGCTCCGTGAGATGTATCATTTTCCAGGGGGTCACCCGATTCAAAATCATGGAAATTAACAGACATTTAAACAAAAATAAATACATAAATAATTGTAATGGTATTGTATGCACAAACAAGGGTTCAAGAATACACAAGGGCTCTTCTGCAATCCCAACACACACAGACACACACACACACACACACACACACACACACACACACACAAACAGATTATATCTGCACAAAACTAAAAGGAAATAAAGTAAATGAACACTACCAAAGAAAATAGCATTATGTCAAAGTACTGGGTTTACTTATGAACAAAAAATAAAAACAAATTAAATACAATCCAAAAAAACACAAGAGTAGTTGCGGTAAAGAAGCAAATAAGTCATGATAGATAGTATACTGGTGAGAAGACTGCAGGCTGGGAAAATGTCTATTCCCACTGGAGCTCAGCAGGAGCATGGATGCTCCTATACCCAGATACTTCCATTAATCATCCACCATTTCTCATTTCATGTACATTATACAAACTGAAACTGGCAGTGAAACCATTTTGACTTTAATACAGTACTAATCCTTAAAGGGTTTCCTTCTGTGTATTCCGGTTTGTCTGTGATGATCTGTGCCATCCAAAGGGATGAAAGGAGAAAAAAGATCTAAAGCTTTCTCTGGATAGACCTCTTGTCCCCTGCAGTTTAGGAGACATTTAGAAGACATGCATTTCACCAATGTTTTTACCACAAGTTGGACTCCCAAGAGTCAAGTGCAAACCAGCCTGCCATTCATGAGTACACCAGTCATTTCTTAGTTTAAATTATTTCAAATCATTTTAAAAAGAGAAATAATAAGCAACAAAAAAATATTCAGAAAAGTTAGTAAATTGTGATGATGAAGTGTTGATTCATCATGCATAATTAAAGACCATGGACCCCCATCGGATAATACTTTTTCCCAGGGTCCTCTACCTGATAGATTTTTTTCTTTTAGATGTTTTGTTACAGAAGGTGAATGAAACCGATGAGCAAAATAGTCCTACAATCTGTGTTACTGATGGATGAAAGTATAGTGAAAATAAATAATTCCCCTTTTTGCTTGGGACCCGCTCGAACCCCTTTAAGGACCCCTGATGGTCCTCAGATCCCTCTTTGAGAATCACTGCTCTAGAGTATGGTGTTGGATTTTGGATTGTGACCAACTTGAGTTCAGTGTTCAAGGCTACTTCAACAAAAACCACCAACTACATTTAAAGATATAACATGTAGTGCTGTCAAACAATTAAAATTATTAATTGCGATTAATTACATTAATGTCATAGTTAACTCGCAATTAATCTCAATTAATTACACATTTTTATCTGTTCTAAATGTCCCTTGTCTTCTTTTTGTAGCATTTCTTTTCTCATTTTAATGTTCTAATCAACACCGAAAAGTGGATCGTCTTGCTTTGTGGAAATGTTTTTTTAATTGAAAACAACATTGGCAAACAACCTTCTGTAGTGTTCAATTTCAACATTTTCACTTGGAGTAGGCATTCACACTTGGAGCAAATTATCTCTCACACAATGTAACTATCCATCAATAAAGGTTGAAAAAAATTCTCATCAGCTGTGTGCTTGGCCATCAAGGTGGTATTTTTAGACTGGACATGCTGCGATGATAGCTCAGTTCACAACAACAAAACACACAGATCACTTTGGTCTTGTCAATGGAACCATTTTGCAGTTTTAAAAAAGTAAACTTTCCATTCAGAATCTTTTTGGCATCCATTTATGTCTCACACTCGCCATCCACTCTTAAAGTAACGTTACTACTCTTTGGCCGGCTCGCAAGCCCAAACAAGTGTGCATGGTGTACCTGTTTTGTTTCTGGTCTAGCTACATCCACTGAAGTGTTTAAATTGTTCTTAGTTACTAGTTGTTGCAACAGCATGTGAAAAAACTACAAAGTTTGCTAGGCCAAAATTAACGTTAATCTTCCCATAAAATTTTTTAAAAAATGGGTTTACGTTAACGCTGTTAATAACGCATTTAGATAGCACTAAGAATATGTAATATGGTCCCATATAAATGTCTAAAAATTACTATACCTATGTCATATATTATGATTGGTTGTGTACTAACATTATCCAAAATAGTTTCTAACAATGTTCAAACCCAGATAAATATGTAATTTAAATGTCATTTGGTCACCAATGACATCTTATAACCGTTTAAGTGGAACATGGGAAACACACCAGCATCAGATAGAACTAAACAGTCCAACTTTTGTTAGTGTTTTGATTGAGAGATATAGCAGCTTAAAGTGACAGATTGTACCAAACCCATAGCCCCTAAGACAACGCACTTATACATTATTATTTCGGCCGCTTGTCTTTGTTTGACAGTTTATAGCAGAGATTTATGGTAATAAGTCAGAAGAGCTAAGCTAGCATCGGCTCCAGCCAGAATCAAACTGGGAGGTTGTGATCTATTAGCCTACAGCACATTTATTTATAATAATTGTATACTCTATTCGCGCAGAACGTTATCAACACGTTAAACATAACCAAAAGCAATATGACCATGTACCTATGAACTACTCCTCAATACTCAGACTTAGACTTAACTCACGCACAATGATTTAACAAGCAGTTGCTGCCGAAATGCTGCCCACTTGCGGTTGCACTTGACCTGCAGGTAGCAATGGATAAATGAAGCTTTGTGAACCAGTGTCTTTATTTTTTTAGCCCACTAGATGGCGCTCTTGGTTTTAGGAGAAGGGCCTTAGGCATTGCAATTAAATGTATTCTAAACCCTTTGTTGAAGAGAGAGCGCCATCTAGTAGCAATGACCAACTGGATTTTTCTTATGTTTCACCTGTGTCAAAATTACATCTATTGGTCAGTAAACCTAATGTTTCATTAACGTTGTTTATGAGACATAGTGTTGACAGCCTCAAATATGGACAATCTGTTTACCAATCCCCCCAGTGTCAGCTGCTACCTCTACGGGGAGTAATGATGGACTGCAGGCTTTGTGTATGGCATCATAGCTACAACTACAATTCACAATGCTGACGGATTATTTCCGGATCAAAAACCACTCTAGCAGAGTGGGAAGGGGAGTTAGAGTATGGACGTATGCTGAATATCCTGTCCATACTCTCGTTAAGGTGCATGCATGCAGGGTTACCCCGGTTCTGACAGAGTTCTCTAGGTCTGTTAACTGGGTCATGGTGTTTACATGGCGTATGAGAAATCGGGGTGTTGCCTTAACCCGAATATAATGTTGTTTTGTTTAAACTGCATTTAAATGCACTGACTATTAAGAACATTGTTATGACTATGAGGAAGTGCACTGAGTGTACAAAACTGTAGGAAGACTGTATCTTTCTGTGCTGCAGCTCCAGTTACTGAGCTCGTTATTTTTTAAGGTTAAAAATAACAATTCTCCTTATCTACACCTGTCATTCATGTCAAAAGTGAAATCAGTTGTCTGTGGTTCTAATTTCTTTCTTTTACTTTTTGAATTTTTTAACCATATTAATTAAAGCATTTTGTCTGCTTGTGTAATTGACATATATAATGGAATGCCGTAAAAGAGGGGAAGAAGTATAGATAAGTTGATGACACAGAACATACATCCCAGTAATGATACCAAGATGGAATTCAAAGGTGCTATTGAAGCTAAATGACAAACAGAAATAGCAGCAAAGCTGACAAAAATCATTTTAATGTGTAAAAATACAACAGTATATTCTCTGAATTATAGTCAGAATCTCGATTAGTCAGACTTTGACAGAAATAATGTTACAGTTGTGATTAAATATGTGCACAGATAATGTTTGGTTTGGAATAAAATACTACAGACATAAATAATGCCATGTTTTATTACATTTTCATTCTCATCGTCATTTAAAACTGCATTAGGTGTCTTCACACTCAGTGAAGGATAACTTGCTGACCTATGGTTAAGACACCAATCCTCCCTTGGAGTATGTAAAACGGACCCACTAACAAAAACATGCTAAAAAATGGTTTGAATGTGAATTAATTTTTATTACCATGTGGTCACTAACCCTAGTGATTATGTCAGCAATTCCTGCAACTTCTTCACAATAACTGTGGTTTTCTATTTAAAAGAAAACCTCATAAAAAAATGAATACCAATAAAAAACATAAATGCAAAGGGAAGTGTTCATTGTCAGTTTGCTAAAACATTTACAGCTCATATAATCTAGCTAACGACAAGCAGGAATAGGAAACTGTGAGGCGGCTGTCTGTTAGATAAACTACACATGAGCTTTCTGTCTAGACTACAGCCTGACCATCGACGAGCCAATTAATTTAGTATAACAACACAGTTATGCTAAACTGTGATACTCCAAAACAAGTCCATAGTACCACAGGTCAATGTAGCTAGCACCTGCTGGGAGGGTGCAGAAAATGTCACATCACAGTACAGCGTGCTCTGGTGCTTAATACTGATTATGAGGAAGTGAAGTGGATTTGGGAATGTGTACTTAAGGAACTAGACACCATGAAATACGCCCTATATAGTTGGTGAATGCCCCTCTGGCTCCTTTGATACTATGGAGAAGAGACTATAGCCACACTTTGTGATTCATGCTGATTTTAAGAAATGTAAGATGTTTATTTCAAGCTCAGTTAAATAAAGAATCTTTTGGTCCACCACTGCAGAAGTAAATCAGACAAATATAATTTTAGTCAAGAATCAATCAGGTGCACTGGCTTTTTTATGTTCATCTCCTCAAGTTTACTTAACTAACTCCTTTTGGCTCCTTCTTTACATCTCCAGTCTTCCAGTCTTCTTCCATGACATCCTTTAAGTTCTCTTTTTGGGCATTTTTATAGGCCTTTAATGACAGGACAGCTGAAGAAGTGAAAGGGGAGGGAATGACATGCAGCAAAGGGCTGCAGGTCGGAGTCAAACTCGGGCCCGCTGCATTGAGGAGTAAACCTCTATATATGGACGCCTGCTCTACCAAATGAGCCATCCGGGCGCCCATCCTTTATGTTCTCTTAAGGCTGGTTATTTAACTGTTCGTAGATTTATTTATATATATATATATATATAAATGTAAATGTGTGTTTGTGTGTGTGTGTATTTCTATGGCCCATTTTAGTTTTTGTGGCTTGTTGAACATTTAACTGATTTCTACTTACTGTAATTCCGTTATTGTTTTTCATTATATAAAGGTTTTTAGTTTCTAACCTCAAACCTGTTGTAATGTTACTGTTGTACTTATGTTGTAAACCTGTATTTTTGGGATTCTGCATGTGTGTATTTTTTATTGTGAGTTCTCATAGTTCTTCTCATGAATGCACAATTATCCACTTTCTACTAAACGACTGCCTCCCCCTCATGAAGCGTACTGATGTTTCTAGGTATTCTTTCATTCAAAAAAACATTACCAACATTATACGTATACTGTAATTACATATAATTGATTAAAAAGTTACTGACGTAAAACCTTTGGCATACGAATATGAAAAACTATGTCATAACATGTCTGTATACTAGACACTGAACATTGTGGAAGGCTTTGTTTTTTTTTGTTTTTTTTTTGTATTTTATATTTTGTATTTTTGTGTTTGTATATGTTCTTATTTTGATATGGATCCCCCTGGGTCTGAAATAAAGTTTATTATATCCATTTAAAACCTTAATGTCAGAAGCTATTGTTAGCCTACAGCGATTCATTCAAATACTTCCTGAATGTTAAATCAACTACATCCCATATCACTACACGTAGTAGTTTTAACGCTTTATATTACAAAGCCTTTTGTAGTTCTGTACTCACATCTATTAACTTACTTTTAGTTACAAGATCCCTATTCCTTAGGTAGAGGCCCCCAAAATAAACGTTGCATAATATTAAAAAGGTAGTAATAAAATAAAAGCTTGCAGGAGTGGTGACCTTATTGATAGACCTTCTTAAGAGTTATTACCATGTTATATTTAACCTGTAAAGTCGGCAGAAACTCTTTGGGTGATAAAAACTTTGGGTAAATGTTGTAAAATTATTATTGGGGGCACCACGGTAGCTGGGTCAAGGCAACAACCATAAACCGAGCAAGACACCGGGAACCTTTGTTGCATTTCATTCTCCATCTCTCTCTCCTGTAATTGCCCAGTTTCGCTCTACTGTGCTATTAGATGAAGGCATAGAAATGAAATGCCTATGAATAATATATAAAAAATTATAATAAGCAATATTAATAGTCTACAGCCATGCAACCAGCTCTGTGAGTCTGTACTTGGGCTAATTGTTCAACTTGCTTACAATGATAATGCTAGCATGTTGATGTTTAGCATGTGTTTTGTTTACCATGTTCACCATGTTGATTTAGCCTGTTAGATGCATACACACTTTCCAATGGTTTGAGGCTGATGGAAATGCTATTAGTTAATATGAATTTGGTCATGAACCAAAGTATTAGACAAAATGAAAATTTGACTCTAGATAAAAAGTTAGGAGATAAAAAAGTTGAAAAGTTAAGTTATAGTTTCTTTGAGATAGTTCATTTGTCAGCCTCCTAGTGGTGCTAGGGGAAAAGTCTGGGGTTTACCAAAGTCAGTAGGATTCATCCTCTGGGGGCTTTGAATGTCTGAGCAGAATTTGATAACAATCCATCCCGTAGTTGTGAGATATTTCAGTGTGGACAAAAGCGGTGGATCGCCACATCAACATCGCCATAAAAATGTTTTCTTCACGTACACGGTACGGAACGTGAAGCGTGGTTTCTTCACAGCTGTATTTGGAGGTAGCCAATTTGTGGAAATTAATTATAATGTAATAATAATAATAATAGTATATACTTTATTATTGCAATTTAGTAATATATATAATATATTTATATATATTATAAATATTATTAAATTACAATTTACACACTGTTTTTATTACACAAGCTCAATACTGTAAATGGAGAGATGTCAGAGTGAGGGGGCTGCCCATGAAAAAGCACCCCAAGAAGTTGGGGGTTTGGTGCCTTGCTCAAGAGCACCTTTGCAGTGCACAGGAGGTGAGCTGGCACCTCTCCAGCTACCAGACCATCACCATACTTTGGTCCGTATGGGGACTTAAACCGACGACCCTCAGGTAACCAACCAAATTCCCTACGGACTGAGCATACTGCCACACCTATGTGCTATTCATGCCTTTTACCAGGTAAAAGTGCTAGAGTTTGCTGATGTTAGGCAACAGTAGAACCATTCTCTCTACTCTGCTGCGTTGTTTTCAAAAGCTTTAGCAGAACTTTGCTGCGTTCCGTGCTGGAAGCATCAAATCCTTGGAGGTCTTTCTGAGTAAACACTGTAATCCCCCCAGAAAACCATGCATGATGGGCGGCTGTGGCTCAGTGGTAGAGCGGTTGCCTGCCAATCCGAAGGTTGGGGGTTCGATCCCCGCCCCTGCAGTCATTGTCGAAGTGTCCCTGGGCGAGACACTGAACCCCGAGTTGCCCCCGGTGCTGCGCATCGGAGTGTGAATGTTTATCTGATGAGCAGGTGGCACCTTGTATGGCAGCCCCAGTCACAGTGTATGAATGTGTGTGAATGGTGAGTGTTCCCTGTAGATGTAAAAGCGCTTTGAGCAGTTGTTAAGACTGGAAAAGCGCTATATAAATACGGCACATTTACATTTACATGTAAACGAGTGATGATTCATGAGATAATGCCTGCATGAGTGTGGACTGTGGTGCTTTTCCCATGGTTGCATGCTGTAAAGGGAGCTTTGTTAGAGACTGGAGGGGTACAACAACAGTAGTCGTAGTTATAATGCAGAGCCTTGGGCTGACTGGTAAGCTCACAATCTCTGTGCCTGAATCATTCAGGGCAGTTGAGTAAGACAGCTCAGCCCGGGTCCTGAGTGTCTTGGAGCTTACCTGACTTCAGTCAACTGTTTTTGTCTGACTTTCTATAATTAGAGGCCTATTGAGGCTGCCAGCAAACAGCCAACGGTATATTCCAAGTCACAAAACACTCAGGGATGTTTTGGCAGAATGCTCCAAAAATTACAAGGGAGTAGAGAGGTGCATCCGAGTTGTATAACAGGCATCAACAGGAAGCAGTTAGAGTGCTGTGATGACCAGAGACAGTTCTAAAAATGATGCAAAGGACAGGCAAGCTTTTTTACCTCAAATGAAATAGCTTTATTTATTCTTGAGAGGGGCGACCCTTATTTTCATTGTCATCAAGTCAGATTACAGATTACAGAACAACACAGAAAGTACAATCATACAAAATATAGAAAAACAACATTCAGAATTGGAAAAGATTTAATAAATACATTAGGATAATAGGAATTCTAAAGTAAATACAATTATGTAAAGCATGTACAAATAGAAGTAGAAGTTTGTAGGCTTAAATTGTCCAAGAGAGATTTGGTTGATTTTAAGACAGTGCTGTAGTTAGTTCCAGGAGTCAGGTGACCTTAAACTAAGAGCAGTTTTTCCATGTTCTGACCTAAATATCTGACTTTTTGGCAAAACAGGCAAGTTATCAAGTCTTTTAAAGAACCATACCAGTGGATGTGCATGCGTAGGCCAAATACTACTTTCTACATCCTCCTTCTAATAGCCCATTAGTCAGCACTCTTTTGTGCATACATGTGACTGTAACAACGTGGAATGCTTTTTAATTCATTCCAGTGAACCTATGAACCTTCAACCATTGGACAATCAAGGTGGGGTCAGGACAATTGTCCCATATTAATCCCACCTGTCACCATCTGCACACCTTTAGTACTGTATGTATGCTGTGGGTACACGATCCGTCCTGCGCATGCGCACGATGTTCACGCATGCGCATAGTTTCCCTGCACTATTGGTACCACGCATGCGTCGGAACACTTGACGGCCAAGCGTCACAACGGACAGTTTTTTTTTTTTTCTTCATTTTATTAACAAAGAACAATTATATCGCCAGTATGTACATATACGAAAAGTCAATACCAGAGGTGCATATATAGAATATATATATATATATATATATATGTATATAAAATTATGTATTAGCATTTTTTGTAGGCCAGACTTTTTTGTAGTTCACAAGTGCTCAACATGTAATCTACACTTTTTAGTAGTTTTCTTTTAATAAAGATAGTTAAATTAACACTTGTCACTGATCCAAAACTGTGTACTGACATCTGTGTACCAGTCATATGTGACATTATTATTAAGTGTCATCAACATGTAATTTTTTTTTTAATCTATTTTTTAATTATTGTTTACGCCAGGCTATGAATTACAAGGTGTTTACGTGGTGGCCAATCCAAAAATATAAAGGAGTTGTTACATTAACATTTGATTACATGTGGAATGGGAATTCTTTTTGACTGAGGGAAAGTCAAAGCATTTAAAAATATAAAAAATAAAACATTTGCAAGAAAAATACAGGGCCCAGGGCAGTAAAAAGAATATTCCAGCACCACATTAACAAGCCTCCAATCATGTTTCATTTTATTGTTACACGTTACATTAACATGCACTCGTTTGAAATCAGCCAAAGTCCGCATTTTTACGCGGGGGGCAATTTATTTTGCTGCAAAAAATTGCAGATTTCCATGCAAAATAATGCGGGGCTTGCATGATTTTTGTTGCTAAAAGTCACAAATATCTTAGCAGTAAGTTGAAAAATGTTGTGTTTACTTTACACTTGGCAGCCATTTCCCCTGTTGCCATGGTAATGTTATGAAGTGACGCAATTACACAACAAGAAAAACACATTCCTTTTTTCATTAAACCGCAGTTGTTCCAAGTTCCCGCAATTTCATCGCATAGATATCCCAGATATTCTATTGAATTTTTAAAGAAAATGTGCCCCATAATCAGGGTTTTTGGAACAAATCTTGCGCATGTGCAGGACGGATCGTGCAGTGTCGCGAAGCCTTGTAAAACACAATTAGCATCTGCGCATGCGTGAACATCTTGCGCATGCGCAGAACGGATCGTGTACCGACATATGCTACTCACACTGATGTGCACCTTCTTCAACTTCAACTGGCAAAGAAAGACGCAAGCTATAATTGGTCAGGATCCCACACGTACTGTAGTCTGCCATGTCTCTTGGCAAAGTACCTAATCTGACACAGTGATCAAAAGACAAGCATACTCTGTTGTCTGATCCTGACATTACTCTTTTGATGTCTTGTCTTGATGTTTTGATCCCTGAAACCAAACTGGGATCAAGTGAAATTATTACACCCACTATCAGAATATGTCTCTCTTTTTTAATATAAACCCCTTTTTAATCTGAATATGAGCTAAAAAAAGAAAGAAAAGAATTTCAACTGGTTTTATTGTTTGTTTTTTCTATTTTCTATTTATATTATTGCACCAACTACTTTGTGGTCTTTAGACGTTGTAAAGTAGGACCATTAACAGTAAGTTGGAGCAGATTTCCCTGTAGTTTATCAGCATTGTAGTTTCAGATTCATGTAACTCAACGACTCTGATTGACTGTATTGTGCTAGCAATCCAGCATTTCTGCAGTGAGACATAAATCACTAAAGGACAGTTCAGTTGTTTTGCTTTACATAGTAGACTTGCACAACAGTGTGTAGTGGTATTATAAAGTTGTCGTTTTTTAATTGCGGGATATAATAAATAGGAAACTGTTGCTGCCAGTATCTTTAATTAAGTCAAAAGGTTGACAACTAACTGTGCAAGTAGAGCATAATAAATTATTATTAAAAAATGTTCTAGTGAATAATTGCAATAAGCATAAATACATCCTTAATGTGCATTTTTTAACTGAGTGACTGTCATGCTGAATGGGTCCTCTGATGGGGAAACCCATCAATTTTTTTTCCACAAAGCCTCTATGGTGGGTTAAGAAATGCTATAAGCTGGGCTAATAACACCTCTGTCTGCACTGGCGTCAGGCGTGGCCACAAGGTAAAGCTGGTTGATATGGAGAAAATGTACTATCATGATATTATATGATATGGTCTATGACCAAATACCTCAAATCGAAATTTTGGCGATATTGTTGGGTTGACAATTGGTTCTTTTACAACACATGCACACAATAAGATTTTTGATAAATAATCATCAGTAATGTTGATATATTAACTATGTGGGTAAAGACAAACAATATAACAGCTAGAATAGTCTGGTAAGGTAAAAAGGTGAAATTACATAACTTAAATAAAAGGTATCAATAACAATACCTTTTGTCAAATTGCTTCCAATCGCTTCAAAATGCAACTTGACTGGTTGTCAGAAGCATACAAATGCATGCAGCAATTATAGTTATAAAAAATAAACAGTCTGGTCATTGGTCATTTTCCATTGCCTGACCCTGGTCATCAGCTTTGACTTTTAACCTTATTCCAACATGACTATTCAACACTCAAATAACAAGTTAATTAATAATTATTATATGTAGCATCGCAGAACTAGAACAATTAGGCTCTAGCACTGTTTCTCTGTATCCAAAAAAATATATTTTAACACCATTGAAAAGACTATATGGTACTTCATAGTGCACATAATAAAAGTATGTGTTTTTCTTTTCATTCATTACATTACATCATTGTTACTAATGCTGTCCTGATTCACATTCATACCAGGGCCTGCCCAGTAGAGCTGTAGTCTGCTGCTGACAGTTACTAAACAGCTACAAAGGAGCTGTGTGGGGTTATGTTCTGTGCTTTAGAGCACCTGGCTGGCAGCTGTTTAGGTGAAATAAATGCACACTTATCAACTTTCTACTACACTACTGCCTCCCCCTCAGATTTATTTCACTGAAGATCTGTTTTAAGTAGGGTCCGTTTTTGTTATTTCCCACTAGGAACAAGGCTATTTTCTAGTTTTATATACTGTATGTATATAGATGCTCTCAGGACTGTGAATCAGTCCCCCCCCTCTCTTTTTTTCTGCACCACCTATACTTTATATTTTTAAATTTCGTGTATAAAAATGTGTCGTGTGACACTGTAAAAGGGTTCTATTCTATTCTAGTTGCATGTGGTTTTACAGTTTCTTTTGGGAGTTCCTCTGGGAATATTTGACCTTTGTCCTCCACAATACACTCCCTGGTTCTGGGGAGGGGCACACACAAGCGCTGATTAGCTCACTGATGTGGTGGTAATGCAGTATGGATTTTTCTTCAGGCCTGATTGTGTCAAGCATGCACTTAGGCTCTCTTTCATACAAACACGTCCCACAATGTGCCAGTTTCAATATAGTTCTGTTTTCAGGGGTCATTTTTCTAATCAGAGTCCTGAGACAATCTGCTGAAACAAGCAGCTATAAGTAAGATTGGGTTACAGGCTCCCATCAGTTAAATGTATCCTTCATTAGTCAGCGCCTCACAAGTGCTTATGTGTACCTGCACAGTGTTGCCTGGTGTTTATCTCAGTCACTTGGGTTTTGCTTGTTTTGGCCCATTCACTTCAAATCGCATACACCTTACAAACCTCCAGGCTGCTTTCCAAACACACTGTCCTATCTTCAAATGCATTGTTTCGGTCTCCCAGTAAATTAGTTCCCATTCTTTTTAGTATGACATGAAAAGCAACATACAGTGACTAACTTGTTAAAGTACACACAATAAATTGCTCCATCATACATGATAGATAGATAGATAGATATTTATTGATCCCAAAAAAAAGGTAATTATGGTGTTACAGCAGCACACGTACATCAGTCACACAGCACAAAATATACATAGTATAAATGAAATACTAGGATAAAATATATATACATACAATATACATGAAATAATAATAATAATATGAATAAAAGAACAAATATTTAATATAATATACAGTATGGGGAAATACAATGTGCAATTACTTAAATAATATGCTAAAATGTATGCTAAAATGTAAATAAACCAATTGTGCAGGTTGCATTAGTCCAGTTTTGTTGTGTCTCAGGGTCTTATCTAGAACCCAGTGATGATGTGTTGAAGAGTTTTATTGCCTGTGGTAGGAATGATTTCCTGTAGCGGTCCGTGCAACATCAAAGCTGTCGGAGCCTCTTAGAGAAGCTGCTCCTCTGTTGGACCAGTGGGGGGTGGAGCGAGTGGTTGGGTTGTGAACTGGACAAAACAATCGGTTGAGCGCAAAAATCATTGGCGGATTAATCAGTTATGAAAATAATCGTCAGTGGCAGGTAGAGATGGTCTGATATAATTTTTTGCTTCCTGATACCAATTCTCATACCTGAACTTGCGTATCGGCCGACACTGAGTACTGATCCGATACCAGTGTGTCATATATTTTATAATTGTTCTAACAGCTGTTACCTACTATCCCTGTATGGATGTGATATGATTTATATCTTTGTTGTCGGTCTGGCTCAGGTTAAACTCTTTTGTGAAACATGAACAAACACAAACAATGAATGCCACAGAACTTTCTTTTTTTATCCAGTTTGACAGTCAGTTATAACGGAAAAAGAACAAATAATGAACTACTTCAAGGTAGATTTTATTTAGTTTTTTTTTATTTTACGTGGTATCAGATCAGTGTATAAACTCCAGTACTTCCCGATACCAGAGTGTTAGGCAGTATCGGAGGCAATAAAGCTCAAATGGATTGTAATTGGCTGTCAGTGTTTCTATCGTTAATGAAATCGCTGTGACAGTGATCCTACGATGTCGTTCTGCTATGTAGTTGTCGGTATAGTTGTGCTGTGGACTCCACAATTCACTCAAGTTAGAACGATTTTTTAAATTATACACAGTTATCGATATCGTTGGTGTGGACGTGTGTAAAGGTAGTTATCATGAAGGAAATCTTTTTTTTGCGCAATATTTAGTAATTTGTGCCATCAAATTCCTGAGACATGTAGATATACATACACATTTATGTGTATACCAAATTGCATGTTAATCCATCCAATAGTTGTTAAGACATTTCATTAAAAACCACAGAGTAAGCAATTTTTTGCATGTAATAGAGCTCAAATATCTCTGAATAGTACCCTGCTTGTTTTACAGTTTTGAAAGATGCATGCAGTAGTACAGGTTGACATTTATTACAGTACACTGGGAGGAGGCAATGGGGGACGTGCTGGCAAAAACAATCAGCTTTCCTTATGCACACTTTGATCAAACTTTTAACTGAGCCAGTTCTGGAACTAGTCATAACTTTTTTTTCAACTTATTTTTCTTGAAGAATAGAGACAACACTGTTACACATTGTTCGCTGTAAACAATAACAACATAGAGTTCTTGTCACTTATTGGCTAATAATGTGGTAATGAATCTTTAATAATGTATCCTTTATTGGTCGCACAAGGGGAATTTGCAATTTACACTCTTGTTATTACACACAGGCCTGAATTACACACACATGCTCAGTACCTATACATGCACTAAATAGAGGGATATCAGAGTGAGGGGGCTGCCCATGGAAAGGCACCCCAAGCAGTTGGGGGTTCAGTGCCTTGCTCAAGAACCTCTTGGCAGTGCCCAGGAGGTGGACTCTTCTATTGCCAACCCCATAGTTAAACATACCTCACAAACACAGTGAGACCCTGTGCGCACAAAACACAGCAGGTTGCTGTTCTATTTTCATGATGTAAGAACAGTTGTCATGTTGACAATTGCAGAAACTGTATGATTTTACGTATTTTGATGCTTACAAGGATGACATTTTACAGTACATGCTCTAACCGAGGTGTTACAGATGTTCCGCTGTAGGAATGGTGTTGTGTGTCCTCATTCAATAAACCATTTGTACAGTTACAAAAAGTAATGCATTGTTTGTATTCCATGTATGTATTACAGTATGCACCATGATAACTACAGCTGTATTAGAGTGCAGATATCCACGTAGGTAGAAGAGCATATTTCTGCCCCTTCCATTGCTGAGAATGTTCAAGTTCAATTCTGCCGGATGTCTTTCGTTTTTGCCGGATGTCTGTTGCCTTCTGATTTCCTTGTGTTGGAATTTTCTGTCGATTTCTGAGGACTGTTGTCAGCTGCTTCTCAGATCTCTGCTAGGTGAATCCAGACAGCAAGCTAGACTGTATTTTGAATCTGAGTTTTCTGTTGCATGAGGAAAATAACTTTTGAACGTACACATGTTCCACCAAAACAAGTTCCTTCTTAAGGCAATTTTGCAGAGGCCCTGTTGCTCTGTTTGGTGCTAAGCACCACCCAAGATGATTTTGATTGGTTTAAAGAAATGCCAATAAAGCAGAACACAATTTTTCTCCCATCCCGGAATGCTATGTGGACTAGCCAGACCCTCCTTTGCAGCACCTTGGAGGAAGGTCTGTCAATGCAAGAAAGGAACGTCCTAAATCACATGGTTTTAAAGTTTGGGGAGCAGAGTTTGTGTTCCAGGAGTACTACCTAAGGAGCTGGTGTTTAAATACAAACCACAATCTTTTTTCACATCTTAACTAATCATTTTGGTGCCTAAATGCAAGACACTCAACTTTTGTTGGCTAAACTCAACTGCAACGGCCGCTAAAACGACCATAACCTCACAGTGCCCCTTACCCGGTTTACAGTAATCCTTTTTTGTTCTTTTCTAACCTTTTTTTTGTGGCTACATCTAACTGTAAACACTGCAAAACGTAACTGTCATGTGACCAGTTGTCACATAATTCAGTAGCATATCATAAGTGCATAAGTTTTTCATACAATATCATAGAAAACAGAATGCACTGCCTTGCTCAGGACTCTTTTGGGAAGCTTCCGCACTTCTAAATCCTTGCTCATCCTAGAAAAAACAGGGGCATTGGAACATCCTGAATGACAGAAGAGCCATTCAAGTTATGGGTCCAGAATATCAAAAATTGAAGAGTAAGCAACGATCAAGTAAGAAAATTGGCATGTACCTGTAGGAAAATGTATGGTTTATGGTGGAGTCTGTGCCAAAGTGTTTCTTGCTCCCGGGTGCACGAAAGCTCCTAATCTTGGCTGGTAAATAATTTGGCAAATGAGCACCGGTAAGCCACAGCCATTTGTATTTATTAACACGAAACAAGCTAGAAGGTGTTAATTAGTATGTTCAAAGGTGCTCTAAGCAATGTTGGGTGACGTTACTTCTTGTTGCCATTAGAAGGATTTTCAAACAAAACCAGACTAGCTTGTCCCTACCTCTATCTTATCCTGTCTACTCCCCCTCCCTTCTGTGCTTCTGCGAAGTAACCCCCACCCCAGAATCCTTCTTGTTGGTTACTGGCTGGAATGCTGGAACCCCGTTAGTGTATGCTTCATGGTGCAGGTTGGCACAGTTTGTTTTAGATGCCATTTGTAGACCCTGGGCTGTGATTTTGTTAACTTTTGACAGGACCCAATGTTTGGGGTGAAAAAGAATATTCTGACCATTCACAACATAAAACTCTTCCTTTAATGGTTAGCAGTTGTCCAAGTCAGATCTACAGTAGCAGACTCCCAGGATATCTTAACATTGCCTTGACTCTGGGCAGAGTGCAAAAACAAAATGTAATTGCATATGTAAAAAACTGAAAGGAATACTATATAATTCCAATTAAAATAATTAGTTAATAAGTTGAATTTTAAATGTGCAAATTTAAAGGCCAATATACACAATATCCCTATTGCTGAAATGTCTATTGTAAACTGGTGGTGGAACATTTTTATCCAGTTTGGAGTGTGTTTGCTCAGCAGAAACCCAAATAGCTCTCTGCGGCAAACAATAGATGTCACCTCAGTGTCTAAAAAGGCACTTTAGGATGACATAACAAATAATGCGTCTGGGAACCAGTGTAATTGATTGCATTTTTTTTTTAAGAACCAATATGATTACAACAGGAGAGACATGTTTGCAAATATGCAAATTAGGTTTATTTTACAGCTCAATAAAATGTAGAAGACGAGACCAAAGGAGGCTCTGGACTGGTCAGCTGGAATAGATGACTGGAGGTAGAAGGGGGGGTGAGGGGTTGCACTATTGCCTACAACGACAGCTGACTGGCAAAGGGAGAAACTGGTTTTTAAATGGAGTATTGTGACTCTGCGATTGGCCCTTGCAATGTGTCGACAAAGATTTATTGTACAGCTCAATAAAATGTACAAAGTCTTTGGTGATTAGAATCCATCGGTCCACAAATATTTTATATATCTACTGTATAAAGGGGTAAAGAACCATCGGACCCCCAAAACCTAAATGAAATTAAAGATTAGAGACAAGAAAAGTATAAATATATCCATAGGAAAAAAACACATATGGACTTACCACCATGCATTAACGAATACAAAATAGACAAGCAAATAAAATTCTTCTTTATTAGTGATCCTTTCCCCCCCCAAAAGACAAATATACTGTAAGTACATATATAAAAAGAACCATATGGATTTACCTCTATGAATTAATGGATCTGAAATAGAAAAGCAAATACCACACAAATACTTAAATAGTATTCATGTAATCTGTATTCATTCACTGTTTAAAACCCTGCACAGAAGACGTGAGAAGACAAACAGACCGTGAAGGCACACCACCAACAGTTATCTGCATGCTACAATTTATGCAAAACGCCAGTTGAATTTGCTGCCCGAGGTCCGGGCTCCCTAATTCAGCACTCCAGGATTTCAGCAATGTTACATAGGTATGAAGACGGATCTACTGTTAACACAGTACAAACTGAGCTGCCTAACCCGGCACACCAGTGGGACAGACTTAAAATCCTCTTTTGAAGGTTATATGGTCAGGACATGTAGTGAGGAGACACAGGAAAGTCATTTCAAACTGCCAAAATGAAAGAACCAGAGATGGAGCTTGAAGCGTAACTTGTTCCTCTTGCAAAACGGTGCCATTCAGGACCATTTAATTCTCTCCCAGCATAACCTCCACCTGTATGCATACCATGTATTGGTTAGTATATAAATGCTGCCAACTAGTTGTCATGCAGTTTGCGTGTGATAGCAGCTCCTTCACTTAAAAATAGGGGAAGAAGTCAGGACAACTAGAAGTGTCATGGTAATGTGCACGGAGAAACAAATCCTCATGACAATAAACAACAACACAGATAGAGAAAATGCTGAAACCAGTGCTCTGCTGAGGTGCTACTGATGCTCCAGAAGCAGGTGGTGCCATCAGCAATGTAACTGTGAGTGCAGCCCATTGTGACATGACTGTAAAATGAGTTCAATAAGCCTCTTTGTGGAAGAGTGGGAAACATTTACCTGCTTCTCTTCCACCTTTGGAAGTTTACAGTTATCAACCTATCCTATTGAAAAGTGATATGATAAACACCCCAGCTCAAACTATTAAAGCTGCAGTAGGGAATTCTGAGAAAATGCGGACTTAGCCTGAAAATTCCAAGGGGGTAAGCCAATCCTCTTTAAGCGTGGCGCCCATGGCGCCATTTTAATGCAACAAAGCCATCCCCTGCAGTTAGCATCCCTTGACTGCCATTCATTTTGGCGCCACTTTGACAGTGAATAATGTTACATCTGAAGCGTTTTGAGACTCTATTTGTCCGTTGTTTATTTTTAAAGAAACACAACAATGCATAAAAGGCTCCATCACCTTGTAGCTCACGATATGGCTTTGTATCAGACGTTTTTGTAAAAAATAGGCTAACTATTGTGTCATAACCACTCAAATTGCTGTCGCTTAGTCAACAAATCAACGTATTTTCAGGAGAAGCACACAGACAATTTCGACTTAGTTCAGCTGTTTAGGTTTAATTACTAATGGTAACTAGCATGTTAGTTAGCAGTAATTAGCCTGTGTCAATGTTATCTACTAACATATACCTACGCACTCTGTCTCTGCTGAATGGGAATGATTGAGATTTCTCTTGGCACTGCTACTAGAAGACTTACAACTTTCAGACACGCCACAACTACGTTGTCAAGCTCAGTTGGAGGCTGCGCAGTAGCGCCCAGCCCTCACCAGAAAAGTGCTTCTATTTTCCTTCACTGGTCTCCGTCCAGAACAATGGTATTTGTTGGTCCACTTCTTTAACTGTCTATGGAGAATTTGAAATAGCACACCTTACAGATTGGTCTTGGTCCTAAAATCATTAGGTATTTTGCAATACATGTAATGTAACTTTATAACGTTGCACTCTTTCTATAAGTTAGAAATAGTTGACATTAGTAAGCTAACATAAAGGTAGTTGATGTTACAGTATGTAATTATTTTAGCGAAATGTAATGTTAGATAAGGTTTGCTAGTACAACATTTCAGTAACATGACAAGCCAGTGAATTAGCAGGTTTCAATTGTTGCTTTGCACAGTTCGTGACATTTTATCTGTATGTTATGCGGCTAGAGTTTTGAGACTGAGTCAATAGCCTTCGACGAGGAATTCACACCCACAGTGACCTCTACGAGCCGACGGGCGGGGAGAAGAGAAAGCATTCTGCAAGGAGCATCAGTCAGGGCACGTAGGAGACGGGGCAAAGGTCACAGAGTGGGTCCAACTCCCCAGCATATCAGAAAAGAGGACATGGCGCGTGTGGAGAATTTAAGCTTAGAGAGGACTGCTTATGAACGTGTAAGTTCAATTCAATTCAATTCAATTTTATTTATAGTATCAATTCATAACAAGAGTTATCTCAAGACACTATACAGATA
>NC_048411.1:6323625-6346588 GCF_013103735.1 Etheostoma cragini | reverse complement strand
TTCCACAGGAGAGGAGCCTGATAGCTGAACGCTCTGGCTCCCGTTCTGCTTTTAGAGACTCTAGGAACCACCAGTAACTCTGCATTCTGGGAGCGTAGTGCTCTTGCAGGGTTGTAAGGTACTATGAGCTCTTTACCTCGGTTATAAATGTTTCCCAATTGGTCACCCAAGCTGCTGGATGTGTACAATGCGGGACCTCTTTCCAGATCCTCATGGACAATGAGAGGCGGCTGTATTTGTCTGAGCAAGTGGCACTGTGTACTTCATGAACGTGTGTGAATGGTTCTTGTATGATGTACAAAAGCAATTTGAGTAGTTGTGAAGATTAGAAAAGCTCTACATAAGAACAATCCATTTACAGGGGATTTATTCTGAGGAGGGAATAGGTGCTGTGCCTTTAAAACTTTGAATGCTTTCATGTTGTGTAAAAAAATGCTTATTTAAAATAACATTTCTATTAAGTTTTGTAAATATTTTTCAATAAAAGGCTTAGAATTATTTTTATGTAATTGTTTATTTGTGAGAACAAAAGCAGCACTTTACCAAAGTACATTTCATTACCTTTTGGATCCATTTGAAACAATAACTTTCAATAAGAATGATAACAATCACTGCGTCAATACTAGTCATGCAATGTTGAGGAAGCTCACTAAGACAAAGAATAACAACATCTTAGAAATAAGTTTCATTTTCCATATGGGTATAATAAATCAGCTTTTTTGCAAAGTACATCTGCACAAGAAAATACGTGAACATTTTGATTTGTACTGAAAAATGATTCCTTATGTCTGGGGCAATGTCTGACCTGTTGAAGGAGCATAACGAATTTGATGTGTTATACATCTTGATTTACAAATTACATCCTGAGGGGGAAGAAAACATGCGTATGTTAAAAAATAGAATTCTGCCTTACCAAACGAGGCCTGGCCTTTTTAAATTAAAATTAATTTACCGTTGTCATTAGAAAGGTAACAGGTAGCTGTGACGGTTTTAAACAAACATTTACTTCTTACCTTGGCCACTGCTGACTTGGGTTGCCAATAGCTCCTGTGTGTTGGGAGCTGCACACCGGACAGCACACCATGCAGACGAGGGTCATTTGGTTTCATGGTTGGAAGTCCAGGAAGTCCATATCCTGATGACACCCGTTTCCTTATAATTGCCCTCTGTATGTCTGGGATGTAATGGTAGTCCTTCTCCTCCTTTATGGCATACAAACTCCACTTTCTGGTCTTTCTATTATAGAGTTGCGGTATCTGAAATCAGATATTTCAGACAATGAAAACAGATGAAAATATGTATATTCTACACCTTTTGTGATATGGTAAAGTAATGATAAGCACAATAAATATTAACTTGACACCCCATAGACTTTGCTATAGTGGTGTGACTAGTATTCCAAAACACAGATGATAATCAATAGAAGTAGGCTATAATTCTGTGACTATAGGCTAGTAACTCCAGATTAGAGTATGTAGGACATTACATGGGGATTATAATGCAGAAGTCTGCAATACAATGTGCAAATTATCACATTTACTAGCCAACACCCTTGATAAGACATTATGCATATTACCTACTCTATGGAGCCATCATGCCTTCTCTTGGGTGGTCTGTGAACATGGTTGTTGTAATCCAGGCCAGCCAAAAAAATTCAGACTTCATGTACAGTAGGGCTGAAACTGAAGCGCTTGCTGGCATACATCAAGATGTAATTGTGGAAAGACTTCAGCTCAGCAGTCAACCTAAAAATTCAGGGAGAACTGTAAGATTATACAAATTCTTTCTCAACAGTTATATAGGTCAAACCACTGAATAGTGTTTTAGAGGCAACATGACAGGAAAATTAATAAGCATAATCATACCTACAGTACAAGTACTTGTGTACCTCCTTCAGCCAGCGTTCAATGAGAATGATTTAACCTGCTAGAACATTCCTGCCTTGCTACAAGCTGTTAGACTTAGCAACAAGCTCCAAAGTAAAATTAGATTTGCGCTCAACAGTGATACTGCAACTATTGCTATCTTAGTTGTGTAGTTCTTAAAAAATGAAACAAATCAAGCAGGGATACATAGTTGTCAAGCAGAAATGTGGCTGGCTCTAAGTCAGTGTTGAATCCTTACATGACGCGTATATCCCTCCACCTCTGAAAAGCCGCTCCGATGTTTACCCTCGTTTTATTTCGGGCTCGGTCTAATTCTTCTAACTTGTTTTTTGTCATCGGTCTTCTTCTGTTTACCTGTCTTTGTTTTCTGAGCGGTTGCCACTCAAGAAATTGGTAGTTTTCCTGAAACATTAGGTTGCCATTAGCACAGCTGCAGCACACCAGAAATCTTTAGCTTGAATGACAGTATGCGTTGTGCGTGGGAGGGGTTTGAGCAGCGCGTACACCAGCGTGATTGACACTGCTAAGACATTACTCCTAGCTCTGATTGATTGTTTCTGACCGGGAGGAGGTGGATTTTTTCACAGATTATCTGTTTCATATTCTACTGTCAGGACATAGTCACAGTTTTAACAAATATGTAAAAAAAATACAGTTTTACAAAAGTTACCTACTGAAGCGTTAACTAACCTTAACATTATATGATGAACCATTTATGAAAACTACAAATAGAAGAAGCCAAACGGTTGCTTTAAACATCCATAGCAGCTACACAGCCACCTATCAACATACACCAAAACAATAAAACCCACATAGTATCCATACCAGGACTGCATACCAAAGTATTAGTGTAAAAGAACCCCCACTCGTGGGGCAGAAGTCACCTGCTTAATCTACAGCAGTAATAGAAGAGAAACAATGTCCGGGGTTGTCTCTGTTACAGAATTTACGGTAGTAAACTCATGACACAGAAGCAGCAGCCAAAACCCAGATTATAGACATTGCCCGTAACCATGGCCACAGTAACCCGGTCCACATTACCTTTGGGCAGCAAGATGAATGACAAAACGCAGCTTGATGAGACAGTCGGTACACGATCCGAGCGCATGTGCAATTCGTTCTCGCACACGCAGATGGTAATCACGATGTATTAGGATTTATCAGGATCAGGATATATATATATACACATATGTAACGTAACAGTGTTATACATACTAGTTGTTACGTCCGTTCTATTTTTTATTATTACTGTAAAGTCTTAATTTGCTGGAGCCTGCAAAGAGAACGGTTAGCCTCCAGCGGGAAGCTGACGCTAGTTTAGCTAACAACTATTTTGTCTAACCGCTAGCTGACAGCTTGATTCAGCCTAAAATACCGTTACTCAAACTATACAGTGGGGAAAGAAGCTACAGATAAATTAAGACTCTACACTTATAATAAAGACAAGTATTGAGTGATTGTATTTTAAATGAGCACAATAAAAGTAGAACTGATGTAACAGCTGTTACATATTTAAATGGTTATTTTCATTCATTTTACATGCTGTCTCAGCTAGTGGTTAGCCAAATTAGCTGTTAGCTAAACTAACGTTAGCTTTCCGGTGGAGGCAAACAGACTTTCTTTAACTGTCTATGTGAACAGATCATGCAGTGTCTCAAATCCGCGTTCATAATGATATCATATACACATGTGCAAACATATTGCACATGCGCAGAAAGGATTATGCTGACAGGACGGATCGTGTACTGACAGAGACTACTTCACTTAAAATGGGCAAGATTTCCCAGTTAAGACGACACAACCGGGGCCTCCGCCTTGATGAAATCGAGCAAAGTCAGTGACCTTGACCTTGAACAGTAACCTTATTGGCAGCTATCTCACAGTAAATTACTGTTATACTGTGATTAATTGACTTGTCCCTGTGCACCATGAATTCAAATAAGGTTAAGCATTTTACATAATTCATATCATTATCTCTTTTCACATGGCAAAAGAGATCTAAACATCCTATTTTTAACAAAGGAACAAACCATTTGAACAGTACAAAGCTGACTGCACTGAGCTGATTGTTCAAAGAACAAGTTATTTCACTTATTCTGGCTATTTAGTGGTAGGTTGGGGAGAGAATCTCAATTTCAATTTTTCTTCTTCTATGTTCATACAGAGTATGAAATGTCTCTGCTAAAGCGATCATTTCATATTCAATGGGTAAGGCAATAAAAACTTTACATTCCCAAAATACAAGTAGAAAAGACTGGTGTTTTGTAAAGGCAAACAAAATGCTTTGTTCTTGTTCATTTAAACGAAATGTGTTATTATCAATGCAGGACTACTTGTTTAAATAAACTGTTTTAATTAAAAGTATAGTCAGTTAACTGCTATGTATTGTTTGTGCTTTTCAAACTGGGTCATTTTTTTCCTGAAGGAAGCAGCAGAGCTCACGTTGCGGTATCTCCGCCAAAAAAACCAGACAAGCACGACAAATAGATTCATGCAGCCTCACTCTCAGCCCAAGCAAGGGCAAGGCAAGATTGGTTCGTCTGTCATGCCCTTGTAAAAGGAGGCGGAAGGCTGTCCTGCCTGACAGAGAATCACACCGGGCACCTGTCCACACTCCTACATGCCTCACTAGACGCTATCTTGTTACTGTAAACCCTCATCTATGGCTTTCACTGACAACTGATGCAATGACAATATCGTGGAACCTTTGCCCTACTCTTTCTGTATCACTTCTCTTGACATGCAAAGCTTCTCCCTGAGAAGCAGAATAAGTTTCAGATAAACTAATCGGTCCTTCCAAATCCTGTTGTGGCTGTGCATATCAGATCCTGGGGGATCAATGGTATGCTGGTAAAAAAAGGTTCTTGCTTCAGTGAGCAACACAATCATCAATTAAACCCCTTGGCAGGGAGTAGCAATGTGCACTTCATTTGACAGTCTTTTACTGTTAATAATGGGACCTCTTCCTGGCACAAACGGATGACAGATTTTTGAAAAAGGAGTGTGTATTGAAAAGGGCAAGAATGGCAAAGTGCCATGTTTGGGTAGAGTAAAGATTCTCTATAACTAAAGCTCTAATGGTATGAAATGGTCCACACTTACTGTCTCCTAAACAGGCGTGACCTCATTTGAAAGTATAGTGAACGTTGTGTGTGTCATGATGCCATCACGGCAGCCCTTTCCTCTCCCTGTATGTTATCCCTCATGTTTCTCCCTCCTGCTCTGTGTCTGTGAGTTGTGGTTGTGGCAAGCTGCGTCAAGTTAAGCTCATTCCTCAATCATCCTCCAGCAGTACTTAAGACTGGCTCTGTGCTTCAGTTGTCGCCAGATTGTAGAGTCTACTAGCATGGTCCCTTTGTAATTTTGTTTCCTGGTGTTTTAGCTTGTGTGGCAAATGTCATCTGTGTTTTCTCCTATGGCAGTCTGCCTTGCTTGCTTAAGCCCACACTTCCTGTTACGCCTGCTTGCCTTTACTAAATCACTTAAACGTATTTCCTGTGTGTGACGTCTGCTTTTGCGTCCAACCTCCAGTGCTGTTCCATAACAGTGTGGATGGATAAAAAGTTATATTTGCATAATTTATTTATATTTTACCTTGTAAAGAAAACATTTAATATTTACAAAGCTAAAAGTCATATTTAGCAGTGCAAATATGAGTTCTCAAACATAAGTGAACGTGTTGCCAGATTTTGCGAGAGTTTGTTTCTGAGACAGAAACTGGTCTGGAACAAAGTAATGGGTGGTGTGTAGTATCTGTCTAAAAATAATTTCTGTGAGTTGTCAATGAGGCGTCTCAATTCTGAACCGTCTCTGGATAGAGTAAATAATGTGTGTCTTTTTCAAATAATTTCCATTACAGATTTATATGACACAGCCTTGTTTTCTATAAGCAGATTTTACAGGTTACAGATTGAACAGGGAATTAACTGATTGTGTAGTGTTTAGGCACTAAACTAGTTTTTCCTCACAATTCAATAGTACATGATGGTGGTTACCCACAGTTTATACTCTGCAGCAAAAGGGTGCTGACTCCACCAGCCTTGTCAGACACTCACTAACAGGTAAATTCAGATGCAGATTTGTGGCTGCTAAACCTGCAATAAATACCAAAATAAACCGAAATTCTCAAAGCACCTGCTAAGGATGAAAGCCTCCCCTAACTGTGCTGCCAAGGAGATCTATGGTGTCTTGGTGCTCCCGTGCTATTTGGCACAAAATTGGCCAAATGAGCCTCATTGCAAAAACAGTCAAATTCATGAAAATTGACAATTAATTCACGGTGTCAAATCAGAACAGAGGTTAACTCAGAACACATATGGAGCAGGTCTGTTTCATGAAGGAGGTTTATCAAACTCTGAGTCTAACCCTGAACTCTGAGTTAATTTACCCTGAAATGGGAAACGGAGTTTTCGGTTCCAGAACAGCTGATTTAAGTTGGTTCAATCAACTCTGAGTAAGTTCACTCTGTTACAATAAAAAGGCAGCATAAATGGAGTCATGATACTATGATCCATCATGATAACAACCACAAACAAATCGGTCAGCATACTTTACCTCGCTAGAACTGGAACTACTCATACGCACATACAGCGAGTTTGAATATATATTGTGTTAAAAAAAAAACACAACTGTTGCAAAATAGCGAGAATTGGTGTGGGAGAAAATTGCTGCTTGAGTCAATGCTTAAGCATTGACAGTGTATACATTTCATATTTAAGGTAATTACTGGCGAAATCTGGAATTGCATTACACATATAATTTTAGAGAGAGAGTGCTGTGTCAGAGGGAGGAGACTGAGAGAAACCGAAGGTTTATTGAATAAAAAACCTGATCCAAACCAGGTTAGGTTCACAGACTCAGTTACCATAGTTACTGAAAGTGATAGTTACCCAGAATACACTGCACAGCTAGCAACAGTGGCGACCATATAATCCCATAAATGTAAGTATTTTTGGCTTAAATAATTGATTTAAAAATTATGTGTTGTTTTGTGTTATGTACTGGCCTGTCCCTTTATACTTGCAATCATGTTCTTAAAATAAATGTTTCTTAAATATTGCTAGCTTGCTGCGCTATTGCTAGCTTGCTGCGCTAATGCTAGCGCTAACGTTACATGGCTGATTTGCACAAAAGTCCCTCATTTCTCGGCCTTGAATGGACCCCATGCATGTCCACAGTTTTAAGTTAACTCCCTTAGCTGATTATAATATACTTTTATATCATTGTTTTGCCTGTTCTGTTTACTTTATTGGGCAATAAAGACAGATTTTTGTTTAACAAAGAAAGCGTTTCTGAACATCAATGTCATTCATAACTGAAACAGACATACAACACACCGTGCAGTGTGAAAAAATATGTATTGCAAACAGACCTAAATAGTACACAGATAAGAGCATCTGCACCACCACCACCAAAGTGAACGTAAAAGAAATAAATACATAATAGAATAAATGACACTGTTGTCCCTCACGCAATCACAATACACACAGTTGCAGACAGCATCTTGGAAGTGGTTTCCCATTTCATAGGGATATGTTTTCATCACTAGCCCTTACCAATTGGTTTCGAGGGCCAAGGGCTAGCAGTAAGACAAAAGGGAAGGGGTAAGACAGAAAAATGGGATTAGCCCCAGTTACCTCTCTTTCTGAAGCGGAATGGATGTCGATTTCAAAGTCATGTTAAAACTATTTCCAAGCCACAGCCTGTCATTTCCCCTGTACTTACTCTGTACATAATGTTAGCTCTATGATCTGAAGACCTCACAATGCCTTGTGTTTTTCTCTCCCATTGTTTATCAGACGTGACATCACAAAAGCATTTAGTTTTCACAAGTGGGTAAGCCAACGCAAGAAGAAGGAGATTAGCAATTTTCTTATACTTTCTGTCCTTGTTATGGCCTATTGTGTTTTTGGTGTTAGAAGATTTGTTGGGTTGGATGTATGGATGTTTTGAAGTCAAGCTGGATGTAATTCAGGCTGATTTTACAGTAACAGGGGCAGCCATTCTGAGGGTCCCTATTATTAAGGTGTGTTTCAATAGTGGTTTAACAAGCCCTCCTTCATTTCCCCTCAGGGGAATCCTTGTTGGCTTGTAAAATGACGTTGCTATACAATACTCAAAGGAACTGTTTAGACATCATCGGGAACCATCAAGAATCTATTACGTAACTGACTTTTTTACTAACTTTTTTGTTTTTCTCTGTCCTTCAGAGTCGGAAACACGCCAATAAAGTCCGGCTGTATTACATGCTACATCCTGTGGATGGAGGCTGCCCTGCCAAGAAGCTCAGAACAGACAATGTAAGTCCTGTGTGAATTATACATCATCCTGTCCGCAGAGTTCCACCCCAGTGTCGGTAATCACTGAGACATGCACAAATCAAACCACTCACCTCCACACTCATATAGAAACCTTTAATATTAATGGATTTTCCTCCTTTCCCAAAAGCCACCTGATCCTCCCCCACCCCCCATAGACACATTTTCAGACCAATGAACAATGCCACAGTGACGTTTCTGCAGTTTGATGCTAAGGGATGCCAACCGTTCATTAAATACAAAAACACATTGGGAGGTGTCCGACCCTCCCAGCCCTCCCTGTAATGCAAATTGGAAATACATGACGTGTTTGACGGACGCAATTAAGTGGCCTGTCACTCCCTGCTCAGTAAGTGTTTGGGCGGTGATGTGTATTGTTAAGCATCACCATGTTGACATTACATGGTTCGTGTTGACATTAAAATGCACATATTATGCTTTTTGCCTTTTTCCCTTTCCTTTATTGTGTTTTATATATCTTTTTTGTGCATGTTAGAGGTTTACAAAGTGAAAAAACCCAAAGTCCACTCTTTTTTAGTCCAGCCTTTACTTTGCTCGACAAATGTGTATCACTTTAAGAGACGTGTTATAATGCTCGACTAGCTGCTAGTTGGTTGTCCTTCCCTAGTACTGCGCATGTGCGACTACCAACAAAAATAAAATAGATGTAAGATGCTTTTTCATCCCTCTTGCGTTTAGTGATGTCGGGGGGCTGCGGACGAAGCAAATGGTGGCCAACTGTCTGGTCTTTCAGACTGGTTGCAGTCAAAGCGGCTCAAAGAACCAACTTCTTCTTTCCTGTAGCCAATCACTGCAACACGGTCTAAGCGATCGCATCCGCATTTTTACAAAAGAGGTGCACGGCTTGATGATCAGACCCTCCGCAGACCCTCTGCCCACACTCAGCCAGGCCACATTTGCGTCATGTCGGCATCCGCACAGTGTTGTCCACGCTTAACGCAAGAAGCATGAAACAGCTTTAAGTTTGGTATGGTGTGATGGAGGAGGTGAGGAGAGGCTGGATTGGATGGACTCTGATCTCCACTTTGATAACTGGAAGTTTGCCAGCTATAACGCTTGAATCTGGGTCTTATGAAACAGATAAGGACACTTTGTCCACTCTTGCTGTTCTGTCGCTGTTTTCACTGTACATTAACAAATCACTCTAAACTCTGCCTCTGTCTTTTTATTGTCTCATCTCCTCATCAGCCCTCTGTGTGCCCCGTCACACATCTCTGCTCATCTGTTTTTCCACCTTTTCCATCCCTCTTGCCTCTTTTTCCCCCTTCCTTTCCTCTACTATGCGTTCCATTCTCTCTATGTTCCTGTTTTCCTTTTCTTACCCTTCCTCTTTCCCCTCCTTTTTATTTCCATTGCTTTCCTTTTCTTTCCTTGATTTATCTCTCATTTATATCCCGTGCTACCCTTTCCTCTACTTTCCTTTCCATTCATATTCTTTCCTTTGCTCTCTTCTACATTGCTTGTTCAACTTTTCTATCCTTTCCTTTCCTCTTCTTTTCTTTTCTAAACTAAATCTATGTTCCACAGCCCATTACATTGCTATGTTAATCCTTTCCTCTACTTTTCTTTTATTTCCTTTCCACAAATGTTCTGTAATTTCTTTTCCTATCCTTTGTTATCCTTTACTGTCCTTTCCCTTGCTCCCTTTGATTGTCTATACCCCTCCTCATCCATTTTATCCTCTTTGTTTGCATTGTTTTACCCCTCCCTTTCACCCCCTCTACCCTCCTCCTGTCATTTTTTCTTCCCTTGTATTAACCTTTCTCCTCCTCTTCTGCATTAGCTGCTTTTATTTTCATTTATCATTTTTTTTCGGAACCTTTAATTTTCATCTTTCTCTTATCTGTATCCTGCTTCCCTTAGTTCTCTTCCTCCTCTCACATTTCACATCCTGTTCCCCTTTTCCTATCTTCTCTGTTCCCTGCTCTTTTCTCCTCTCCTCATTTTCTTTCCACACATTTCTACAAAAGGTCTTTTTGTAACTGTTTCTTTGATTTGATTTCTTGCAATCTCTGCGACACCGAAGTCTTGTGCTCTATCTCCTGTCAGCGTTCTGCTGATGCGTTTATCCTTCACTCTGAAACCATGTGAGATCACAGTGATGAGACTCGAATGTAGGAACATGGACGTCTCAGCTAATCATTCTTTCACTATCCTTATGCTTCCCATTACCTTCCTGTCAGGGACCATTTTTGTTTATGAATTAAATATACAGTGATGTTAATAGCTTTTGAATGTGGTGAGTCCCGGTACCCAAAGGTGATCATTTGACTTTGTTTACAGGGAAGTTTTCTGGGTCCCCAATAAAATGTGTTCTTTTGACCAATTGTGTTGGTAAACTTTGGTTTGATGTTAAATGGTTATGATTATAGATATATTCATGTATACTTAAAATGTATCCAAAAAAAATATAGAAATACATTCTCAAATCAACTTCTTTTAACAATAGACAAATCTTGAGGGGAGTAGAGAGAGGTCCAAAATCAGCCAGTACCCCGATATTTATTAAATCCCCCTTTCAATACCATGTATATACAGTGGGGCTCGAAGGTTCGGGCACTCTGCGGGCAGTTCTGTCTTGGTCTTCCAGATCTTGCTTTAACTTCCACTGTTCCTGATGACGGCCATTTCTTAATTACCTTCCGAACAGAGGATATTGGCATCTGAAAACGCTTTGCTATCTTCTAATAGCCTTCTCCTGCTTTGTGAGCGTCAACTATTTTCAGTTTCAGTTTCCTAGACAACTGCTTAGAAGAACCCATGGTGCTGATTGTTGGGGCAGGGTCAGATGAGCCTGGGCATTTATTGACATCACCTGATCTTTCCAGATGATGGTTGAGAACAATCCATGACGCTGTCAGGACTCAGCTTTGCAAAGGGGGCAGTACAAGGTATTAACTCTACAGGGTGGCCAAACTTTTGCAGACGCCACTTTTTTGTTTTCTGTTATTTTAACCGGATAAGCGGTCTAAGATGGATAGATGGATGTTATTTTGAAAGTGTAAATGATAAAAATATAATCTAACTTTTTGTGACATATTGTACCTAACCTATATCTATATATAATCTGCCATTTGATGCCTTATGGAAATTTTTCCATCTTTTCTTGACTTCTTTATGCACATTAATACATATTTTTACCTAGGGTGCCCGAACATTCGGGCCCCATGGTAGAGCTACTCGGCCAGCCATGCTAAAACACTTATTTATGAACTGCAATATTCAATGAAAAATATTCTTACATGAAATAGCAACCTGGTGTCGACATAAAACATAGCGCTTTGAAGCTGGGGAGCGGAGTTTACTTCTGGGCAAAAACATAATAATTTCACCCAGCAAACGTTTGTTTGTTCCTCTGGAGTGTTTTGATCCAACAACAACAACCACAATCTCTCTTTCCTAACCATAGTGGTTTTGGTGCCTAAATTTAACTGTCATCCCCACGGTCGCCTGAAAGGAGCAAAGGACCGGACATCTGGCGGTGCCTATAGTCTGCTCGCAGTCACCTTTTGCACTGCCGGTAGTCAGACTCAATTGACCAACGTGATTGGATGTGCTAACCCGGAAACAATAGAGGGATGAGCGTTACTAGAGTCTCAAAATCTAACCCAAATCTTTTAGACTGATCTTTGTTGATCTGAAATGTAGAAAGATTCAGCAACTGTCTAGCCTATTTGTCGCTTGAAATGTTTTCAGAAACACGTTTTGGTGAACTATTTATGTAAAATAGGAAATTGCATTCTGAACAAGCCCCTATGAAAGTCTAGCTTTCAATATCCCAGAGAAACCAGACCCAGGTGACGCATTCGTCCAATCAGCTTCCGTGAGTTCTGAGGCTCTTTTTTTGGTCAACTCTCGGAGGCAGTCAGTCCGACTGCCTTCTCTGCCAATGTTCAGCCATCTGGATAGTGTTTTAGGGGCATTAATTAGCTTTGTAGCATCTCATTTAGATTGGAGAAAAAAAATATCTAATGCTGTTTCGAGTGAGATACGGTTTCTGAATGTCCTCTGCCTTCAGTCTCAGGATGGGCTGTTCAAAATCTGCACGGCTTTCTACGTCACTAGCTGAGATTTGGTGGCTAACCATAGCACATGCTAGCGCTAGCATGGCAGCTCATTCTCAGTGCAAAACACTGCTACAACACACATTAGTTCACCATAATTTCCAAAAGAACTACTTCCTGTCCCTGTTCTTTAGACATTCCATGGCCTCGTCTAGAAGAAGTCTCCCAGCTAATCCTGCCTTGGACTAACCAAAGTTATAAAAAAGTTATCTAGCTGATGGGATCATACATAGCTACTGCACATGTGCAACTCCCAACAACAATAGTCTAGAAGTGAGATGTCTCACTCTGGAGCTAAAACAGAGACATAAACACACAGGGTGAAAACAGGATCTACAACAATGTGCAGTACAACAAAAATATGGTGTTTAAAAAAAAAATGAAACCATGTAATCCTATTCTGGTACAATCTCAAAATACAATTATGAGCCTGAAAAAGAGCATAATATGGGCGCTTCAAATATTCCCTTTCAGTGGGCATGCAAACAGTTTAGTCGGAAAATTGTTTTTTACAGAATAAGGCCAAAAAAGCGAATAATATGTGCATGTAAACGTAGTCAGTGCTATGTTTGTGTATTTAGTTACTTTCCAACATAATGGGACATGTAACTCCACAGTAAATGGTCATGATTAAACATATTCATGCAGAATTATTCAGCACTTGGCAAAGGGCCTGAGGTGGAAACAATTATATGTCTGTTTTTAATTTTTCCTCTGTGGCCTATATTATTACTACTTTGTATTACTGCTCTCAGTAACAAAGCTGTCTGTATTTTGTGTAAGGCTGTCAGGTAGAATATGTTTCTGCTTTTTACTGCCTGTCTTAACAGGGACTGCAGGGTAATTGGTTTCAACATGGATTCAGCTGTTTTTCCAGAATCACTGTCCATACTGCAGCATCACTGAGCAGGGGAGTTAACAGGAACAGGCTCTAGTCCAGTGTTTGATGTTAGTTCATGGGAGGTGACCTTGATGGCTTGTATCATCTAAAGACCTTAGTGTGGGGGAGGGTTATGCTCAGTGTTTCTGTGCAAGTCTATGATTTAAAGGTGTGGGAGCTGCTTTAATGTTTTTAGAGTGAAAATAAGCTTTGAAAGAGTATGGCAGCAACATAAAGATCAGGCAGTAGACAAATAGGATGATTAATTAATACAAATAACTTATTCTACTCGCAAATTATTTTCAACTCTGTTTTGAAGTAAAAGCCTAGCTCCTGGTGTCACAGATTAAAGGAGATCATCTATACTAAACAAAATAAGAAGCGCAACACTTTTGTTTTTGCCCCCATTTTTATGAGCTGAACTCAAAGATCTAATACTTTTTCCTAAGCCATTTGTACACAAAAGCCCTTTGTACACAAAAGGCTTATTTCTCTCAAAACTTTTTCATAAATCTGTCTAATTCTGTGGTAGTGAGATAATTTATTGCATTCAATGCTTCCTGCTGTTACTTGAGAAGAAGCTACTAACAAAACTTGTTTGGCTTGGTTTTGTAAATTCTCAAGACAACTGGGTGCTGGGTTGTAGTAACACATTGTAACACTGACATATAAAGACCTGTATGTTATCTGCTCTGAGCTTCCTCTTTACCTTATTGAGGAATTCTCATTAATAAGTATATCATATCATTATAGATCATTACATGCAGAAATGCTGATCCCAAACCTAAAATAAATCATTATCACTTAATTTCTTCGTGGTGCAGTTCAAAACTATAGGCAAGCTTTCCAAGTTCCTGACCTCAGAATAATTTCCTCCCTTTATATCAAGTTGATACATTGCTTTCAAGATCAATAACCTGTTCAATATACACCAAATGTATTGTTATCAATCATGACATCTCAATCATATCAATATGAGAATTTACAATTAATTGTGTCATTGTTGATTACCATGAATCAAGTACCTAGGGGACTTGGTTGTGCATTTCAGCTAAGCTTCCTGACCTGCTTCTGAGGATGTGCACACGTAGCAGCTTTGCTTGGACATGTTTCCCTAACTATTCTTGACAGATAAATTAAAGTGTAAAGGAAAACACAACTAATAGGATTAAGTCAATGACCATATTGTATGTGGGCCTATTCAATAAATCAGCCTGTATTAAATTTGCCTCAGGATGTATTTTGTCTCAGATGATGTGTTGGTTATATCTACAGCTTACACATCCCAGGATAAAGTTTGCCATAGCAAGAACTAACAAAGCCAGAGCCATTTTAAACGTCCCGTGTTGTAACAAAGTGTGATTTCTATGTTTTTTATTATTATTACAAAGCAGGTCTAGGTGCTATATCATTGTTTTGTCACAACTATGCTATGTATAGGTAGAAAGTGCTGCTACAGTGCCGTTATAGTCATTCCCCGGTTCAATTGACAGTACAGAGACTCAAAGAGTTTTGATGCGGAAGACCTAGACACACCACTGACTAATCAGAGGGGACTGGGGAGGGCTGTTTAGAGAGACGGAACGTTTCAGACATAGGGCGAATACAGGTATACTCAGACAGACAGTATGAAGAAAAATAATGTGTTTTTTAAACATTAAAACCTGTAGACATGCTCTAGTAAGAAGACAACATCATGTATGTACCTGAAAATGAGCATGATACGGGACCTTCAATAATACCATGTAGTGAGGAACCGGTTTGTTTATCCAGAGAGCCACACCCATTAAAACTACAATACAGTGAAGCTAATGAAATATATAAACCTTGTGCCTATGTTTAATTCAATGAAAATGCTGCAACTTCAGTATTTATTCTATGCCGTTTTACTCAGTTCTATCCTAAAAAAATAACAATCAAGTCTACTTCTGTGACTGCAGTGGTAAACAGGAAACATGTCTGTACGAGGCGTCCACCAAACTCGTCTTCAGCAACATTACTTTCCATGTGACACCCATTGTTGACAGTGAATGTATAGCTTGTAACAAGATGTCGTCCACCAGGACAGCATCCTTCAAATCTGCCCATAGAGACATGCTCCCATCTGCATATCACAGATCAATTGCAGACTTCAGCTCACTAATAGGCACATGGACCTCTGTAGTATGGGGACAGAAAAATCTATGGGTTGTGCAGCTTGATACAGAGTCAAGTGTGAGAGCCAAGGGAGGGGTTTGTAGCTGATAGAGCAACTCCTCTGAGTCTCACTACTATTCAAATTAAATCAACCTTGGGGCTAATATGTGTTCCAGGGGAGACAGATAGCTCCTGTTTCATTGTGAGAGGGGGATGAGGGGCTGTGAGGGAGTTGTGAGGTTGGGGGTTTACTATTCTTTGCTGTTTTCTGCTGCAGTTGCTCAGTTTCCCCTCTGTAAGTTCACTGTCTGCAGCCGCTTGATCAATTGTGTGTCATTTATTATGTAGTTGGATAATGTATGAGTACAGTTTTATACCCAACATTTAACTTACATACATTTACATTTGAAAACACAAGGCCGCTGATAGCAGGGCCTCAAGGATGTATACTGGTCAGTTGGTTGGCAGCTATCAATTTGCTTTGGGCTGTATAAAGTTGCCAAATGTGAAAAGTTTCAGGCTTTCATGGTTTCAGAAGTAATGGTCCCAGTAATTTTTTTCCATTGCTATTGAAAAAGACTTATAGTTGGAGGACTTTCAATGCTTGGATGAACATGAAACTCAGTACCAAAAATGAGCAAAGGTGAAAATCTTTGGTTTTGGACAAAGGTGCAGATATGGATACCATAGGCCAAATCCCAGTGTGTGAAATATGTCAACTATTTGATGGATGGTAATGAAATTTACTTTTACACGTTCATTGTCCCCAGAGGATCAATCGTACTGACTTTGCTGAAGCACTGACCTTCCATCTAGCACTACCAGCAGGTTGACATTTATGGTTTTGGGTGAAATATCTCAACAACCATTGGATTGCCATTAAAATTGTGGCCAATCATTTATGTCCCTAATTAATCCAAAGCCATCAACATCTTTCTTTGCGCAGCAGCTGATTCTGATGATTTGCAAAGAGGAAAGGGAACCTGTACTATTTTATAGTTTTTGTGCTTTGTCTGTAATTTGTGTTATCTCTTAATCCACCCAGAACCTCACTTAAAAACTAGCTTGAAAAACATTATCCATTCATTCATTTAATACCCTAAATTTGGGGTTAATATAATAATAATCCCTTAAAATATAAATTTATACTTGAAAATAGTTCTGAACCCCAGCATAGACCAAAATTCCAAGCTCAATAAACACCTTAAAGTCAATATTAATGGATTTGTCGTCATTTCAAAAGAAAGTGTACATTAAAGGGGAAAGACACCGAGACCCTAGACCCTGAGAATCTTCTTAGGAATCGGAATCTGGTTTATTGCTTATATAAGTAGGTTTTCACGTACAGGGAATTGTCTGTAGTGTTTCCACAAGATCACATGACAATCCATCTTGTCAAGCTAATGAGTTTGTGTTGGACCAATCAGTGTCCTTTGAGGAGCTACTGGCAACTATAGGCACAGTTTAGATGTGTGTTCTGACGAGGAGAGGTGACTGTTCCTTCAAAACAACGATGGCAGCTCCTAAAGAGGTTAGCATAGATGCCAGATAGCATCAGTTGTATCAGAACTGGAGAGTATTCATTGAAAGAAGAGCAAATAACGGCACAGGGCTTTTCTTGATGGAAAATATGTTTTTGCACATACATCTGCACAAACATCTGACGACGGGCTTTGGCAAGACGTTGATAGACAGTTTACAATGACAGCAGATTATTTTGTGTAACAAACCATCTGGCACGTCATATTAATCATCATCTGCAACAGCAAAACTAATGACATACCCATCGGCTTTACTTTGTGTTTATTTCTAATGAGCAAATGTTAGCATGCTAACATGCAAAACTATGGTTGTGAAAAGGGTAATTGGTATACCTGCTTAACATCAGAATTTTAGCATTGGCATTGTCAGCATGCTAGTATGCTGACAATCACATTAAGCTCAAAGCATCGCTGCACATGGTAATTACATGACAATTAAAGTTAAACATTACCGGCACCTAAGCTACGGCGCAAGTTTACTTTGTCTCTCGTTGCCCACAGAGTAGCTACAGGGCACAAACAGTATGGACTCAAATGCACAACTCCAGACAGAGTAAAGTTTACTAATGGGTTTATTCCAAAAACAGGTAACACAAATATCCAAAGTGGGGCAGGTGATTACAACGACAGGAAAGTAGTCAAAGTCCAGAAAGGAAGTAACCTGGAATGAGAGACGGTGTGGATTTCAAAATAAAAACAGGAAGAGTATATGAGACGACAATAAAATAATATAATAAAGAAAACAAACATGACTTAGACATGGTTGTGAAACGTGACAGTAATGCTGCTGCTTTTTTCTTTTTCTTTTATTATTACAAAACTATTAACACTACAGTTAAATAAAGAAAACATTATGAAGAAATTATGATTGTAGTTTGACTAGATAAGGGATGACTAAATGTGATATTAATTGGACTTTAGAAAAACCTCTAAACTATCCTACTGTACATTAAATGTGGTTTGGCTTTTGAAGGATGACACAATTTGTGATCAAACCAGGGCCAGTTTTACACATTGTTTCATCTTTGTTTTTTCAAGTGTCAAAATACATTTATGTTGAGTCCGCAGTCTGACCTTAGGCTCTTGGTAAAAGGGCACATTGCCTTGATGGGGGAGGGGTCCACTTAAACAACACAGATGTGATGCGACCAGGCTGTGCTTATAAGGTGGCAATGTCTAAAAATACACTCAGCATCGCCTCCAGAGACTGGGCGAGTGTGTCCAGCCTGGCATGGCCCTCCGTCTGGAGCTGGTTGAGCTGATGACATCTGACAACTGTACATGCCTCTGGTCATGCTAGTTGCTATTATAACCTGCTCTTATGTGGGGAGGGAGTGTCAGTCAAATAGTATGTTCTTGGGGTTTTGAAGATTTTGGCATAAAATGGTTAAATAGCATGTTATAGGAATACAGACTCTGGTTAAGGCTGATTTTCGGACCAGTCTGGTGAGGTTGAGATGATTATAAGAGCTGCTGAACATAATAACATTCACATAATATTTTGTTTAAAATGAATGAAACCTGGGAGACAAACAATGACTTAACATAAACCTGTATGGAGGCTGCAGTTTTGCCTGTTTGCCTCTTCAGCCTGTGGTTTTTACTCTGCTGGGTGGTTTCTAGTTTGTTATTGCAGTTCATTCAGTCTTCTGGTCAAATGCATAGACAGCAGCTGAATTCAATCCAAGCATTCTTATGCAAATTATCAGATATCAGATTTGGATTGCTGTATAAGAATTGCACATGTCAGCTTTCAGTGTGCAAAAACTGTTTGAACAGTTGCTTAAGGGGCGGCTGTGGCTCAGTGGTAGAGTGGTTGCCTGCCAATCGGAAGGTTGGTGGTTTGATCCCCGCCCCTGCAGTCATTGTCGAAGTGTCCTTGGGCAAGGCACTGAACCCCGAGGTGCCCCCGGTGCTGCGCATCGGCGTGTGGATGTGTGTGAATGTTTATCTGATGAGCAGGTGGCACCTTGTACGGCAGCCCCGGCCACAGTGTATGAATGTGTGTGAATGGTGAATGTTCCCTGTAGATGTGAAAGCGCTTTGAGCAGTTGTTAAGACTGGAAAAGCGCTATATAAATACAGCACATTTACATTTAAGATAAAGAAAGATTTTTGTCGGTAACAGTGCTCATGTGTGAATTTATATATTATACATGTAGTAAAATGATGAGCGTGTTAATCGATTAATAAGTGGACAGAAAAATTGTCTTACAAATGTTATACTGTAAGTCATTCCATGTAATATCAACGTAAATTAAACACCTTTAGATTTTTTTTAAATTGTCAAGACATAACATTGTGTTTTGGGAATGATTCTTGAGGAATCGTGCAATTCACACAAAAATAAAGACTACATAATAAAATGTTTAACACCACAGTCTTCAACTGTGTTGTGTCTGTGCCCTGAAAACATGCAATCGATGAAGATACATCGTGTACATACGTGTAACTAAAACACAGTCAGCAGCTGGCACGCACCCTGAGTGATGTTTTTAAACAGTCTGTTGTTCTGAGTTAACCATCCATTCCTCTGGCCCTCGCCTTGCGGGTCATGGTCTGGCCAGAAATTAAACAAGATAAAAATGGAAAAATTCAAAAACAAAATACACATTATATACACCTTTCAATTATACAGATATGTCCATAATGGATACTTGCACTTGCATAGGTTATATTATCCTGTACAACTAATGTGTTATGATTGAGTTGTTTAGTAGAGCACAATATAGAAAGACCTACCCCTCATAGACCTACCCTCTTCATTTTGCTGTCAAAGTGCACCAGATTGATGCATTTACCTTTAAATTGTACAATGTCCAGGTGGATTCTCTCCTTACATTTTCTTTCACTAGAGCAAGCCCCTGGAATCCCCCTAGAGGGTAAAAAATCCCGTAGTCTTTCATACAGTGGCAGTTTCATACTGCAGTATATATGGCATAAAAATAAATATAAATAAATATTGCAATGCCAGTGTTTTTGCAGCCCTCCATGAAATACATACGCACGTAACTTTTGTCCTTTAATGTTAAGTAAAAACATTTCCTTATCCTCTTGGGGGCTCACAATTGCCTTGGGGAGCGTTTGGCATAGATGCCAAGGTCTTGAACATCCTATTGAATCGATGTTTATGCTTTTTTTCAATTTCCAATTAAGAAATAAACTTGAAATGCAATTGAAAGTGAATGTAAACCAGGAGAGATTGATTGTTGATGATACGCTTTATTCAATCATTCTCACACAGCTGCATAAGCAAGGGCTAATGATGGCTACACAACATGGTATTGATTTGGTTTTGCATGGCTCAGGGCAGGATAGATTATTTATACAAGCCTGTTCATGCATATTACATTACAATACAATGTTTGCTAACTGAACACATGAGCTTTTGACAAATAAGCTCTTTGTTTAATGTACTGTTATGCTATGGGTGCATTAGCAACACACATTTTGTACCATGTGTTTGTGTTGGTTCAATTGTATCATGGGCCTTAATAAGCTAAGAAGTTCAGTTTTGAGAGAAATGTTGCTGACTCAAGTCCTCACGGCAGCTGAAAGAAGGAAACCTGAAAATGTATTGTCCCCTACCTAGAATACCTGTCAAAGTGCCCTAACAAAACATTTGATCCCAAAACTACTACCATGGAGCTAGACTGTTCCCAAAAGTAGAAGACTATTGTTGCAACAACCAGGCACTATATTGTGCTGTGTTTGCCATCTTGTTGTGTTAGGATGTTAAATTTAGCGAATTATCAGTACAGCTGATGAGGAACATTATCAGTTCTTTTTATTATCTGTCTACACCGTGTTATCCTCCTGCTAGAGTTGCACCCAACAGGCTTAAACAGGGCAAGTTTTAAACATGTTTTTAGCCTCTAAACATGTTCACAATGCAATACAAGTGCCTACACATGTGCAGTTATTCCTTCCAAGTGAACACAGCAAATTTGACTGCTGTAGATGTGACAGAAAAACAAGAACGTTTTGTTAATTAGGTCAGTGCACATACCTCTGTTTATTTCCTGTTTTCCGGTGAAGTCCACACTAGTTCTATGACTTTCTGTCATATCTACAGCAGCCAAATTTGCTGTGTTCACTCGGAAGGAATAACCTTACAGGGGTAGGAAGTTGTAATGATATTTTGAACATGTTTAGAGGCTAAAACAATTTTAAAACTTGCCTTGTTGGGCCTTGTTGGGTCATGAGAACATGATATAGACAGCACCGGTTGTTTTCATTTTTCTCTCTACTGACAGCACTCCAAATTCACATACAACAGAGCTACATGTTGAAATTGACCAGAATTCTTCTTTAAGTGAATATTTTCAGTATGACCTAAACCCTTTTTAGTATTAAACCTACAGTAAACCTTTCCAGCAGGACAATTGAAGCTGCTCTGCTCTGAAGAGGTCCATGATTTCTACACTAGTCTCTCATTAGTGAGAACATTTCCTAAATACAAATTGTCTTTGTTGTGGAAATCAATACACAATTTAGTACTTTGTAAAGCAGAAATAATATCCATTATAAATGGTTTCAAGGACAGACATACAGTTGGTTGGCTGAGTTGGTGTTTGCCTATCTAGTTCATTCAACTGCCAGTTTCCATTAAATCAGGCCTGCAGCGTGGCTACCCGATCCAAGAGATGGAACAGTCACACTGAAGATGGCACAGGTGTCCGGCGTTGCCTTGATTGAACAAGAAGTGACTGCAGTCTTATGCTTCGTTGCCTCAACCTCTCCTGGAGCAATATCAAACAGATTGCACACTTGGCGCACAGACACTTACAGCAAGTATACACATTTCTTATAGCATGCATGCACACTGAAGCTGTAGTATGGTCAGAGATAACCTTGGATGGAAAAAAGGCCTTGGTATGTTTAAGTTAACTGGCGTGTCACATACAGAAAATTACAACTCTGTTTTATTATAGGAGAAGCTGCTTTAATATTAAGATGACGTTTACCATAAGGTAACATTTGCTGGGAGTTTAATTTAAATATATGGTGTCATCACTTTATAAGTTACTCAATAAAATAGTAACTGCTTTTACCCTTTAAATGCATTAAAGCTCACATTTATAAAAAACAATATTACAAATGCTTGCATTATTTGAGTACTGATACTGCAGAGTCAAGATCATGAATTGGTACATGTATGGCAGAGATGGGCCGACTGACCCAGTTAGGAAACTCAAACTGGGACATTTAGTCAAAATCAAGACTGTCTAATTAAGACATTCAGTTAAAATCAAGCACGTCATCTTCAAATGGGATCTCCGTTTGCAGGGTTCAGGTGGTACCAATTCTGACCAAAGAAAAAACCTGAAGTATAATCACAGACAGCCATAAAAACATATTTAGATTGCAGTTTTAGAGAGTTAAAACATAACAAATATGGAGGTTAAGAGAGACAATATGTACAGTGTCAACAGAGAGAAGCACGGGAAATCAAAGAGATGGACATCTAAAAAAATACACGGATCTTTCGAGTTGATAGGCCCTTGACATCAAGATGGACATGCGCACTAGCAACAGTTTTTTAGAGTTGTAGCAACTACAACTTGCATGAGCTTGTTTCTTGTGAATATAAAAAACAAGTATACACTTGCCGTGCTCACAAAGCTAAACATTTGCTCTAAGCTCTTAAATTAGTTGTATTTTTACTTAAATGCCTTAATGCAGCACTTTAGCCACGTTTACCTTGAAACGATACTCTACATCGCATCTGTATCGTGAGACATAAAAAAGAAAATAAATATAAATATAATGAATTATTTATGTATATAAATGAAATATAACTTTGAGGCTTAGTACATACATACAGACTCTACAGTACACAAAGCTGAACAAACATAAAGGCACCTCAGAGTGTTAGGTAGTATATTAAAATTTCCAACCGAGCTGAGGTTTTAAGCGTTTTCTTTTTGAAAAATGAACTAAGGAGAGGATGATCTAACTGCATTTTGCAGCTTCTTTTAGTGTGAATCCTGGACTCCACACTTCCATTTCTTCCAAAACCGGTTAACAATTTAAATGTACACTGTAAATAATTTTCCTGTAAAATAACAGTAAAGAGCTGGCAGCAGAGACGCCAGCAGGTTACTGTTATTTTTAC
>NC_048411.1:6292447-6323525 GCF_013103735.1 Etheostoma cragini | reverse complement strand
TAGTAAACTGTTTAACATGAAAACAGTATTTTAGTGCTGAAAATTGGCTGTAAATTTACAGCAATTGCTTACAGTGTACTCTGAGCTTCTTTATAAAGGGGATCCATGTGCATTGCTGCTCTGAGAGGGAGCTGGGCCATTATTTCCAGTGAAGGGCTGTGATTTAGCAAAAACCTCACCTCGCGGAAAGCAAAGCCCAGCAGAGAAACAGTACCCATTGATGGTAATGAATTATTTGAAAAAGGAACTTTCTAAAAAGGAGTAAAAAAACTGGCTATAGAAAGAAAGCCACGTCCAGCTACAAGAAGGTGTGAGAGATGTGACAATGTTCCTCCTTCTGGATTAGACTGCAGCCTTGTGCAATCTCCACATCACATGGGACTGTATTTCTCATTTTGCTGTGTTAAGTTTAAATCTTCAGAGTAATGTTAATATTCCACATTCATTGGCTTTCGAAGTGGACCTTTTCAAGAGAATAGAAGGGGATGATCAGCTAAAGAAGCTGGTTGGAAATAAGGGTTTTGCAAGTCTCAAATCTAAAATCAGCTGAAAAATGGATCGGAAGAAGCAATTTAACAGTAAATGCTTATACAAGTTGCATTACAAATCATTAGTGGCCAGGTTAGCTCAGTTGGTTTGACTCCAACCTGCGGCCCTTTGCGGCATGTCATTTCCCTTCTCTCTCCCCTTTAATGTCATCATCTTTCATTTGCAATTAAAGGCCTAAAATACCCCCCAAAAATAATAAATATATATATATATAATATGTTCATTAGCCACACTAGACACGTTGCTTAATTTTGCATTCTGCTTCTAGTCATAGTTCTGTATTCTTTATGTCTACTATAAATCCTACTATTCATCATACCAATTGCTGTAATTATTATGAATCATATTTCTGTATTTCTGAATCTGTAACTAGTCGTTATGGTGCCAAAAATAAATTTTGAAGCCACACAATGCTCACTTTTTCTTGCCTAAGCTTAACTGTAATCTCCGCTGAACTGACCGATGATCACGGTGCTCTGTACCCGGCTCACAGTCACCTATTCTCGGGTAACCGATCCACCAACAACATGGGCGGCCCCCAATGCTTTGTCCACGGCACACAGTTATCTGTTCTAGTGTAACTGAACAACCAACTACTGCTGACCTGACGGAGCACCCATCCACTACCACCACTGATAGGACTAGTTGTGACGGAGGTCTGTAACCAGTGTCATGAAGCATTGTAGGGGCTTAAACAGCTAGCAACTGGCGCTCTGTAGCACTGAGCTTTATAGTCGATCAGGTGTCCAGCCAGTCTCCTAGTTTCCATATGATATCATATGTTTAAGTGTGCGTGACTTTTCATACATTATCATACCATCCCATTCATGAGAATGTGTTGCCCAACCAACAGAGACTAATGGCCACCCACAAAGAGCCAGGGTCTGCCCGAGGATTCTGCCTGTAAAAAGGAAGGTTTTTCTCGCTACTGTTGCACCAAATGTTTGCTCCACGGCAATTTTTGGGTCTTTGTAAATGATAGTGAGTTGACAGTGATAGTGAGAGAGTGTGGTTTAGACCTAATAAAACTGAAGTGAATTACAGCAAGAAGTAATCATTTGGTTTATAATGTTTTCTACCGAAGGATTCCAACAGAACCTCTGTTGCTCAATGCAAAGGTTTGGGCTTGAATGTATGGGATTTCAATTTATGGGATTTAGAGAATAGGGCATTCTTCTCCTGCAGCCCTAGTGTGGGATTTAGTCTAATAAAATGTGAGGTTAACAACGTGCAGTGTGTTGCTTTAAATAGTCATCCAAGTAATTGTCAAACTGTGAATTCATTTAGGAATCTGCCCGGACCTCGTCATCAAGGTGAGGTGTGACTGCAACAATGGGAAACTAATTTAGGTGAATATGTCAGCTTCATATGGTTCATTAAAAGTGCTGAGCATGTAGCCACCCCAGCTGCACATTATGCTGAGTTGGTGTAACTGATAAGAATATCCTCAGAGTCCCTCAGCTGGGTCATTCACAGTGAACCTGCTGTTCACAATTATGTTACGTAGTAAAAGACTTAGATAGGGATGAGCAAGGAATTGTTTAACCTTGAAAAATTAAAACAACACAGTGTCATTTAATGGTCCACGTGCAAGAACCTTTTTATTATCTCTCCGGAATCTCTCTTTTTCTCTGTGTTGTGTCAGATTCGGCAAACCCTCTGAACTGCACAGATTTGTGGTAAATAATTACTTGTGTTAACTAACAGCAAAATTTTACTGCAAAATCTATTTGTTTTGAATATTTTTTTATTTTGTGTCAACAATTTAAGAAACTTCAACACCCTTAACCAGCGGCACTGAACAAACCGTGTTCACAGCACTGGTGCCACCGGAAATTACACCGTATGTCCTTTTTCTCGGCCTGATTTCTTATTACCTTTTGCTTTCTTTGTGTTGTTCAAACTCTGGTAGATTTATGAGGACTGGTTAACTGCTCCTCAGATCTCTGCAGGGTAAATCCAAACAGCTAGCTACACTATTTGTCCAATCTGAGTTTTCTGTTGCACGACTAAAACAACTTTTGAACATACACACGTTCCACCCAAAGTTCCATCCAAAGTTCCTTCCCAAAGCTATTTTGCAACGACTCCAAGGCTGCGGGGCTCATGTGATTGACTATTGTGATTGTTATTAAGAAATGCCAATAAACCGGAGCACGTTTAACTCCCATCACGTAATGCTGTGTGAACTAGCCAGACCCTCGTAGGTGGCTCTGTGGAGGAAGGTCTGGCAATGTGAGGCAGGTAACTCTGCTCTCAAAGTTGATTTCTGTTTGTGCGAATCAACCTGACTTTTGACAAGTTGGGGACAGAAACAGTTGGGGAGGCCTGGCCCTCTAATAATTGGTCACTTTTAACGCAGTCAAACCCACTCAGGGCCTCCTTGTAAGAAAAGAAGAACGTTTCTGTGTTTCTACAATTGTAAAATTGTCTTGATAATGTAGGCCAACATTGTGTGGTAAATAACGGAATGTTTATGTTTATCTCATCCGTTCAGTTGATGGGATATGAGCAAAGAAAGTAATTTCATGTAAGCCCATCCTTGACGATATATTAGAGCTAGCCTTAACTACTGTAACATGGCTATTGTTACTAGCCACTGTGCGAGTGGAAGTTCATATATGTTCGTGTGAAATCATACAATTTGCTTTTGAGCATGTTTTATCATGCTTGCTACATATGACATAAGTGTTTTGACATTAAGTTGGATATGTTATTTTTTAAATCTTGCTGAAGTGGGCCATGATTACAATGGGTGGTGATCAAGGGACTATGACGTTCATAGAGATGGACACAAATTGACATTCCATTATAAAGAGATCTTTACTGGTTTGTGACAAAATTGGTGATGGCAGTTCTCTTAAATCACTCATATGCCATTTTAGAAATCATCTCTTGCAAGAGGTTCATGCATAAGGATTACAATCTTGTAAGCATTCAGGTTGGAAGGTGTAAAGCCACTTTTACCATCACCTTTTTCTTGTGACACACTTTCTAGGCGAGTCCAGGCAGGGTCTATTCTCTGTCCCTGTTGGTACTGCTTGCCATTTAATTTGAAGGTCACTTTATTGTTTGTGGCTGAAGCAGTAGCAGCAGCTGTGACCACTGTGCCAGCCCTGCTTAGCGCTCCCTTCTAAGCTGCTTTGGCAGCAATAGACCACATTGTTCACATGCTATGTTGTGAGCAGGTTCTTTTCATCCTTGTTTTGCAGGGATACCCTTGCAATTGGCTGTCCTATTTCTTGCGAGTGTGCCTTAGGAGAGATGAACATAAATAGTAAGTGTTCCCTGATCTCCAGATTTAGCCCAGACATAATATGGTGCTTTGCCAGGTCAGGATCATGCCAATATAGTCCAGTCTAACTGAAAGCCCAAACCTATTTCCTCAAGCAGTGCATCTTGTTGATTTCAGGACTGGAAATAAAACGTTTCATCCTAGATGGAGTATCTGCAAGCTTGAGATTGTGGATGCTGTGGCATTTCGTATGCAGTGACAAAAGAGAAGTCCAGTGCAGTAAGACATCACACTGCCCGCTTATATGTACAAATACAGGCAGGCAAAGGCACGCTGCTTCACTTAAAAGCAATGTAAAATTGTGCTGCACAGTGCTGACAGCAATGAGAATTTACTGCTTGCAAATCAAAAAGATTATTTTATTACGTCTCACATTAATGGGTATGAGGCAGAACAACCCCTCCCAATCTCTCTATCTCACTCCTCAAAATGCAATGTCTCCATTTCTGTCTCCCTCTCAGTTACATGTACAGCAGTATATCCTGTCAATGCAGAACTCAGATTATTTCTCACTATTGGGTTTTGATATCATATAAAAATGAAGTACAACATACATGACTGCTGCTATATGTTGTGTTTCAGACTTGTAGGTTTTCTGGAACCAAAAACAAACAAAAACAGATATCAGAAATTCCTCTAAATTCCTAAACTTTAATACTCATTTCCCATTACAATTATACTTATTCTACTCTGCTGTGCTGGAGCCACACTTTATCCAAACTACATTACACTGACACAGCTACTTTCTGACTGGCAGATCTATATATATATTACACTGTAATTGTCAATCTAGCAACATACACCTACCGCTTCATTAATTACATTACCTTGCAATTAGTTCCTCGTTTATCCAGTTTTAATTTACCATTGAATTATGGTTCCTTCCTATTTGGAGGTGGTGTCTAGTCTCCGGGCGAATTTTGGTCTCCTTCTGAATATATATTTGCTCATTATAATGAAATTCTCCAATCCAGTGGCTCGTCTGCTACCCTGGTAGCTGAAGAAAGGGTGTGTGTGTGTATAGTTAGCGAAGGACAAGGACAAGGTTGGAAGGAGGGGGCTGTGTGTGTGTGTGTGTGTGTGTGTGTGTGTGTGTGTGTGTGTGTGTGTGTGTGTTTGTAGCCCAGTTTCATTGCAGTTCATGAAATGGTGATGTTATTTAATCTATTGATTTGTGTACAAAAACACGATTTTCTCGTTATTTTCGTGGTGGTGAGCATGAATTTTAAACAAATGTATTTCAATGAGAAGCATCTTTCATGATAACAGCACAATTACGCTAGCAACTAGTAATGAGAAGCCGAAAATCTGCATAAGGAGGTTGGTTGGGTTGGTGGATGAATCAAACAACACAAAGACTTTCACCCTGGAGACCGGGGTTCGCGTCCACGTGTGGTAGTTCCTTTTGGCTTTCTACTTCTCCTAACCACAACCATCCCGTTGTTGAATTGCGTCCGGCATGTGGGGTTTCATTTTCCCGTTGTTGCACCCCCCTGAGACCGCGGATCGTATCCCGGCGGCTGTTGTTGTCACCTTCTACTGCATGGTTTCATATCCCCCTCGTTGCGTCCCCCAGAGCAGCCCAGTGTCATGGCAATTGACGCCGGCGTCTGGCCCTTTATCACTCCATCGTTGCGTCGCTCAGAGACAGCAGATCGTGTCCCGGTGACCACCATGGAATAAACAAGAAGTTACATGTGTCAGAATAACTCAGTGAGTGCAGCAGTGTTCTTCTGTTATTACACACTGTGGGAGGAAGAACTGTGTCTTTGTCTTCTCATTCTCACACACACACACACACACACACACACACACACACACACACACACACACACACAGGGGTTATCTGCACCAGATTACAGCTCAACATAAATAGCATTTCAGTAAAGGGTCCAATTTGAAATTGCAGTATGGGACCCCCGCTGGTATAACACATCCACCCCCACACCGACTTTGTTTACGATGTGATTTTCTCAACCCACAGGTATTTTATTCCTGGAATGTAATCACATTTTGTGTTGGGCACATTTCAAAGCTGTGGACACTAACAAGACAATTGGACACACATGTATTTTAAGGTGTTTGTGTTATCAATTGTTTAGGATTAGAAGTAAAAGCATTTTAATCAACTTTCAGCTCCAGAAGTGTGCTGTTAGGAGCTTTCTTGAGATTGCTGTCTTATTAAAAGATTGTTTTACAAAAAACACATTATTTCTCAGAAACCTCTCTGCAGATGTCCTAATGTTATTTTTTACAGTGGTAAAAATGCAATTGTGCAGCAGTTATAAGTCTGTCAGAACCAACAACTCCGGAAGTCACAAATCAAACTTTATTCAAATAGGACAGCAAAGACATGAAAAGGGAGAGGGGAGTGTGACACATATATATCGTTAGGCCCATTTTTGGGGTGCTGAAGATACCCTAAAATGTTTGTAAACCTCCCTAAATAACAATAAGAACAATAATAATTAGATTTTCATTTGATGTTTTTACAGTCTTCCTTCGCCATTTATCTGTGTGTGTGTCAGTGTGTAGTGTGTCTGTATTAATTCTATTTTACAACTGTCAGCTGGTCAAAATTGTAGTTCTAAGAGGCTCAATGAGCGCCCACCTGCACGTTAACAGTATGCGGAAGAGCAAGGTATAGCGTCAGCTACTGAAGAAAGCCAAGCGACATTAAAACAAAGCAGATAATCAAGATTCTCCAACTGGATCAAGCATGTTATTATTGCCAACCGTATCCTCATTCTTATTTAGACACAACAAATGATACAGCCTAAATCCAGCTACAAAATAACTAAGTATAGCACTGAAACGTGAACACGTAGCCATAGAACGAAAAAATCCGAACAGCACTTGCTGGTTCTATTTAAACGCTACAGAGCTCCGGGATGCCAGCTACTAGCAGCAGTTGTTTAGCCGCCAATAACTTGTTTAGCTGTCAATAGGTAACTGCTTGCCGGATTCAGGCACTGCCAATTTCATTTTCATATCAAAGATCATTGGATATAACAGCTCCATGGAGGAATGAAGCACTGGGTACAAGGCACAGAGTGTCCTATACAAGCTCACTAACACTTTTTCTAGATAATACATTAGATAATACAATTTTACTTTGTCACAAGCACAATAACCACATTAAAAGGATAGTTTGAGCAAGAACTGATTCATAGATGGTGTTAGATGGTGGTCAACACGTTTCCACTCCGGTCTACTGCTGTGGACAGGGCAGCAGCAAAAACATGCCCACCTAAAAAAAACATCAGTTTAGTTTAAGTTATATTTATGATATTTTCATAACTTTACCCTGCCTTGAGACATCCCCTTCCTTTGGCACTACACAACCGTGGAGCTTCAGTATTTTTTTTCATTAACATTTTTTATTTATTTTGGTAATGCAACTCCACTCACATATATACATGATACAAATGTAATGCATATATCTCACATTTGGAAATAAAAACTACAGAAAATAAAATATAAATTAACTAAAATAAAACAAACAAAAGGCAGCCAAAACCCGCTATGCAAACTCATACCCATTACATACACACTGTTACCCACAATTATAAACACACATATGAGTGCCTGCACATCCATAATTATCCTCTATCCACGTCCCCTCTAAAAGTCAGTAGTAATATTGTATTCAAAATACATCCATGCTTATCTTTCTTGGCTTTGGTACAGGGGCTCTGTGTACTCGTAACCTGTCCAATTCCATACCAAGAGCTTCGGAAATTATCGTTTTCACAAATTCTGACAGTGTACCGTTTTCCAGCTTATCTTTTAGCAGCATCTTCAACTGCTTGGTGTAGTTCATCAAACTTTATGGCAGTTTTATTCGCCTTTTGTCGGAGCTGGGAATTCTCGTCCTCTAGCTGAGAGATCTAACCAAAGAATGGCACCATCCATACCCGTTCATTACCCGACATTGGCCTCCTTTATGCCTGACATGTCTGCTTGTGAAGTTGTTAAAATCTTTCCTACTCTTCTCATCTCCTCCATGGCTTTTGCCAAGGACCGCTGCCTAGCAGACATGTTTTTATTACTCTATCATTTGCTAGCTCCCCCGGTTGTTGGTAGCTTCTAAACTTTTTTTCATGTATAATACATTTTTACTGCTGCCCTCGTACACAGAAGTACATTACTTTGATTCTGTGTCGGTACTCCGGCTTTCATCATCAAACCATTTATTAGCCTAATCACTAGCCTCATTACTGTGGCTGAGTTTAAAATATCTCCTGTGTTAATGTAGTTGACTTTTACAGACAAGAACTGGTTCCTCATTCTACGTGACTGTATGTAAAGGCTTCCACAGTAAACAATTTGCACCACTGGAAGTTAATCACGAGTCATGTCATCGACAAACAAGCGTCTTTGATCCAGCATATCAAAGCATAAACAAGGCTGTTGACAATTTCATAGTTTCAGCACACCATTATGAACGTTACATTTCAGTAATTTAATACATTTCTCTCCCCCCGCGGTTACACTGTTGGAACAAAATTGGACAAAGGCTTTGTTATCTCTGTGTACAGTATGTGTACCAAAGTATTAACCAGCTCCATTGGACTTTTCATGTTGTTTCATGGTGTAATGTAGAAAACAGTAGGTTAAGATAGATAGATTTGCTATTAAATTTGATCAAGTTTGGACTGGAAAAGTCTGCTTTCCAGTAAATGATTAGTGAGACAATTAAATGGAAATAGCTTATTACATTTCTTGCCAAGAGTTAGATGAGAAGATTTATAGCACTCACATGCCTGTATACTAAATGAAGCTATAGCCTGTCATTGATTTGCTTAGGTTAGCATACAGACTAGAAGGAGCTAGCCTGGCTCTGTTCAAAGGTAAAAAATGAAGAAAAAAAGAGAAAAAACCTCTGGTAATCAACATCTTTAAAAATCAGTAATTAACATGTTTAATGATCTAGAGTTTTGCCAACATTGTGAGATTGCTAGGCAACCAGAATCAGGAAATGACTTTGCCTGGCCAAGAAACAGTCACAACTTGATTTTACATACTGGCTTTTCTGCAGATTGAACAAAGAAGCTATAACTTGTTAATTATTGCGCATTAGAAGTGCTGGCAGAATTTTTGAACAGAGCTAGGCTAGCTGATTGCCTGAGTTTGCAGTCTTTTTGCTAAGCTAAGTGTCTCCTGGCTCAAGCTTGCTTTACAATGGTTAAAGGTAGTGATCTAAAAACATTAGTAGTTACATTTATGATGAAAACAAAAATGAAACTAGAACTGCAAGCAGTTATGACGGGGTCCAAGCCTCATCGCGCCCAGATGCAAGTCGACCCCGGGAACGCGTGAAAGCGTAACCCGGAGCAGAGAGGTGTGAGCCACAAAGTTGGCGGTACATTGCCGTTGCAAATATCCCAAGATTTTTAACAACCTCTGGTCTGTGTGGTTTTATTTTCTATAAAAGCTTGTAAAACATCAAGTCTGTTGTCCAAAGTCAATCTATGAACATAATTCTTTTCAGAAAAAATGGGCTTAAAAACTTAGAATATTTGTGCTGCAGTGAGGTCATTTGAATGTTAAAAAGTTTGTAGGGCCATGAAGACAAATAAATAAATAAAACAAAACATGAATCTCACAGATATATATTAATATCACACACAGCAATGCCATGCATTTGTGTTGTCTTAAACAGTTCTATAAATTTGGAGTAATCCAGTGCAAAAAATAAACATATCAACATCATATAACGGACAATATATTTACATTTCTTACATACAGTGTATCGATCTTGGATGGAACAGTATGGATTAATTCCACAAATACCCCCACAAATTCTGGACTTCTAGGCTGGATACAAAACCTTCTGTAAAGGCTAAGAAGACAACAATGTATGTTTCTACTAGTTATGATTCTAAAGTTATTAATTGATGGTGCTTAGGGACCGTCTACAAACTAAAAAACACTGAAAAGAGATACAAACATATTTTCAGAAATATTTGCATATGCTTATAAAAGTAAGTGCTGTAGTACAACTAGCAGGAGACAAGTTATAATTGAGGTCATTTTGGAGACACTACCTTATCTAATAATTAAATTGATGATTAAATATAACATATTTTAGTTTTATCTTGTTTCTGTGTTGTAGCTTGTAGACGGTCCCTAAGCAGTTTCAACACAGGAACTAAACAGAGCTTTATTAGCAGAACTTGAGTGCATGTCTTTCAAATCTACAGCAGTCAGATTCACTGTGTTCACTCTGAAGGAATCACGTCACATGTGCAGGCCCTTTTAATGACAATTTGAACACGTTAGGAGGCTAAAAACATGTGTAGAACTTTCCCTGTTGAAGCCTGTTGGGTGCTAACGCTAGCAGAAGGATAACACGGTGTAAACTGCACCGATCGTTTTCCTTTTATCTCTATTGACAGCACTCCAAATTTAGAAACAACCGGGCAACATGTTGGAATTGACTGGAATTCTCATTATAAGGTTCAATTATTTGTCAAATGAGAAAATACTTCTTGTAATTGTGCCTGCCCTATGTAAAGGATGAGTTTGTCGTCCTCCAGTAAAGAAAATGTTCTCTGTATAGACCACAGACTAATGCAGTGAATACCGCTGGCTTATTGAAAGTGCTTGAGTGGTGCTGAGAGTAATTAAGTAGTGCTGAAATCACCTATTAGTTTGTTTGAGCAGAGTAAAAAGCAATTGCTGTTTAAAGAGCTCTAAAACAAAGTCAGTGTAAACTGGCAGCTGTTGAGTCCCGGCTCACATCCACCATTCCTATTGAGTACAGGCAGTGTAAAGAGGGCTTACATCAGACATTTGCATTTGTAATTAGTTTGGTTACTGTTCAAATTATTTTTGACAAGAGCTAAATATGTTTTATTGTCTTGACTCTGAATTAAACCACCATTAGTTAACAAATTAGTTAAATCAATCTTGATTACAATTAGATATTGATGTAACCTTCATTAATTCAAGGTCATCAGCTCTTCTCTATGAAAGATAGAAATATCAACTTTTAAAAGACACATTTTCATTCAAGGGTGTGGTCACCTATATGTTGCAATATAATTGTTTAAACAATTAAAGGAGCTTTGTACGATAGAACATTAATCTAGCAACAGACAACCATTTGCTATGTTACGCTAGCTGGTCTGAGATTAATGCAGGCATGTGATTGGTGAGAAGCCAGCATTAACCTGGCCACGTTTTATTTATGTATTATTTACTATAAATTGACCATTCAATGTCAAGCCTTAATGCGATTGGCTAAAATGTTTACTTTTGCCTCTTGCCAGGGAAGGCTGGCCAAACTCAGTAAAGGGCAAAACTCAGAAAAAGACAGCTGTGGGAATCATACATTTAGTTTTTTTCATAAGAATAATTTAAAAGGCAGGTCGTGCTTCCTTTGCCACTTTACATTGGGATTCTTCTTTTGGGTACCATGGATGTCTGTACCAAATTTGATGGCAATCTGTTCAATATTGTTCTGTTTATTCAAGATGGGATCACACCTTTTTTTTTACACATTTTACAACAGCATCTAAAGATGGAATTATGCTCCCACAAAGAGACATGTTAAACCCGTTTTATGCTAACCGCTGAATCTGCATTTGTTATTATAACACGCTCTGGCAAATTAGAAAAGTAGCCTACATCAGCAAACCTGTACCGACGGCGTCACAGGCCTAAATCAATCTTGTGTTGCCATAGTAATAAGCTGTACTGATGGCACTACAGCAGAGTTACTAGTTACCCTCTTAGGTCTTAGGCCATTTTTAAACTCAGCTTTCCATTTGCAAGAGATAATTTGGCGCTAAAGCTGGAACGTTGATGTTGGCTTTTTGAAAGCCCTCAAATCTCTTTTGAAAACAAACCTTAACTTTTGATGTGTTGTACAAATTGTTTTCGTGCCAAATAACTGTCTGAAATGACATTTTTATAATTTTAGTAGCTTTGCTGATTTAAGAATCAAATTGCTTTTCTAGTAGCTTAGCTCTTTCATTGATCAAATAGTGCGGTGGCATCCAAACAAGCTACATTTCCCCGAGCATTTCTGAAGCTCAAATGCAGCAAAGCTTTCTTCTGCGGGAAGGATCACTGACTACGTTTACATAAACATAATTTTTTCGTTTTTTGCCCTTAAGACAATATTCCGACATGGCTAATGAAAGGGGATGTTCCAATAATATTTTCCCTTTACATGCAGCTGTGCAAAATACTATTTTTTCAAAGTTTCCCAGCAGTGGTGGACTTGTTGGACCATATGAATATAGTGTCCCTTTTTCATTCCTTCTTATAAAGAAACTGGTTGAATTCACGTTAAATTCACATTTTAGAAGCCTTAATGTCAGCTACAGTGTAATCAATCTGTAATTAATGTAGAGTAACTGGTAGTATAGCAAACTAAACTTTCCAAGCAGCTCGCCTAACACTGGTTATATGCAATTTGACAACGTGATTAACTACGCTGTGGGTTACACACAATAACATCTGGAACACACCGCAGGCAGATAGCAGTGTAGCTCAGCTATTTTTATTTCGGCGCACCTTATCCAAGCTGTCCTGCCACACCAGACACATATCTCGTTTGTCTCAAGCTGATACAATTCACCTGAAGAGAACTGTATACACACACATTTCTGCATGCTCAGGCATGCTGTTTATTTACTTTAGCTGGTAGAGTACACCAGTTGGAAGAACAGACCTCTAAATGAGATCATGGAGTTCACTTTCCTCTCCTCTTCCTTCACTCTGAATATCAGCCCTTTCTTGACCCAGCCTGCCTGCTGGGGTTCTGTTTTCCTCTCCTCCCTCTTACTTATCAGCAAAAACTGTAGCATCCGTCTTTCAGTGCATGGCGGCTTGCTCTGTTTCCTTCACTTTTTCTGAGTGTAATGGGTTTTGTTGCAGCTTGCACAGATGGAGGCTCAGGGAGTGGTCCACCATCAGCTGTATTAGCTCCACTATCACCCCCTAAAACACAGAGTCGACTCCATTTGCATCCCGCTAGGATCTAAAGACTCTAGGCGAGGAGTGTTATGGAGTGTTGCATCCCCCCCTCATCTAAATCAGAAGTGGTAGAGTTTAGTGATGTGTTCATATTCCAGCTGTCTCACTAGAACAGTATACCATGCCTCTACATCATATATTTGATTGATTTAATCATGTTTTAAAAGTTCCCAATGACTACATAAATGGCGTATTGGATTCGTTGTTTTGTTATTGATAAGATGTTACTGTTACTTTTTTTAGGGCAGCGACAAGGGCGATGTGGACAAGAATAAGTGCTGCACGCTGTGTAACATGTCCTTCACCTCAGCAGTAGTGGCACAGTCACACTACCAGGGTAAAATCCATGCCAAGAGGCTAAAACTGCTACTCGGAGAGCAGCCTGCCATCACAACCAAAGGTAAGTAGAAACTTGCCAACAGGTTATAAGACAAACATTACCAAGAGAGCCAAAACGAAACGCCCATACAAGCAAATATAGTGCAAATGCCAGCAGTCTAGATGAAAATTTCTATTGCGACAGAATTGCTGTCAAAATGTTGTTCAAAATACATTGTGGGAATAAATGATAAATGAGCTAAAGGGATTTATTATTGAGATGAAAAATAACTAAGGAACGAGACACAGGATGCCATATGTGTTGACAATGTTTGGTGGTGTTGTTATGTACGCGTGAAGTGAAGTAACACCTGATTTTAAATAATTAAGTAACTTTCAATTCAGACTGAGAGTGTGTTCTCCACACATGTTACCTACTTTTGACTCTGAGCTTGAATTCTGACAAATGTTACTGTTAATATTAGTACATGTTACTGTACAGTTGCACTTTCTTGATTTAGTGCTCTGAAACATCACACACACACTGAGGTGCTATACCAATACAGCAGCATGGCCACACATTTACTGTAGTTGTTATTCCAATAACAGCTTCTTTTGTGTACTTGTATTTTAATAATTTCTTTGAAATGAGTGCTTTATACGTTTTGGCGGGAGTAGTAAATTCTGGGCGCCTAAGGGCTCACCTGTTAGAGCGCACGCCCATATATAGAGGTTCACTCCTCGAAGCAGTGGCCGCGGGTCCGACTCTGATCTGCAGCTCTTTGCTGCATGTCATTCCTTCTCTCTCTTTTCCCTTCCATGTATTCAGCTGGCCTGAAATGCCCCATAAAATTATCTTAAAAAAATTCACACCCTTAATTTGTATCCCCCCATTTGTCCTAAACTTTATCAAAGCTATGCCAGCTCATGGAAGCAATTTTACATTAGAGAAATAATTTCCATTTTGGGGAATACACTTATTGGCTGAGAGTTACAGTAGATTAGAAGATTGGTACCACTCTTATTTCTATATTGTAAAATCTGTGTATCTTTCGTTTTTCAGAAAAAATATCCAAAAAACAATAAACATAAGCCAATGTCATCGGTGAATGGCATTTAATTTTTCATTAGGCCAATGGCAGTCAACAACATACCAATACCAATATTCTGCCAATAAACTGGTGCATCCCCATATCTAATAAAAAGGAGCTTGAACAAACTGTAGGTATTTTGGAAATGGGAAAATAAAATGCTCACAGTCTAACTCATTGTATATACAGCAACATTATACTTTCTGTTTCTTGTAAAAGTGTATCTGTTCACACAAATCAAGACATAATTTGAAACAAATAAAAATAAAACTTATATTGATGTTCAACCTCACATTAATGATATTAAATCAGGTAGCACCATCACACAATTGGATTTGGTGCAAAGTTAGGCTAATAAGTCAAGAAGATATAACTTCATGGTTCCACAAATTGGACACATTAGCTGTGTTTGATTAACCGTTCCTTCATTTACTCACTCACTATTGCCTATACAGTATAGAATTTATTAAACAGTGGACTATATAGAGAATGACCACACAAGATTTTGGGTAATGTTTATGAAATGGAACCTGAGTAAATTATGGAAGTAATAAAGTACTCATTTAAATAAATCGCTTGGAGACCATGTTCTGACATTCACACATTACTTCCAGTAAGATTATCATTTTGGATGGTCAGTTGCCAACTTACCATGTCTGCCTCCAATTAGTCTTGCTTTGCCAGACCTTCCTCCCCAATGCTAAAAAGGAGGGTCTGGCTAGTCCACAGAACATTCCAGGATGGGAGAAAAACATGCCCTGGTTTATTGGCATTTCTTTAAACCAATTACAATCGCCATGACAGAGCCACATGGAACTTGTTTTGGGGGAACATGTATAAGTTAAATTGTTGTTTTAGTCGTGCAACAGAAAACTCAGATTTGACAAATAGGCTAGCTAGCTGTCTGTATTTATCTTGCAGAGATCTGAGGAGCGGTTAATCATAGTCCTCATAAATCGACCGGAGATTAGAATGCTAACACAAAGAAGGAGGAAGGTAATGAACATCCATAAACGGAAATCATAAAAACGTGACATCGGACGGAAATTCCGGCAGAACAATGCCAGTGGAACGTCATGGACTATGATTATGGTTACCATTGTTGGTGTGGACGGCGCTTTAATCTTGATTATGAAAATGTTGCATGCCATGTATTTTGGGCCCAATTACAACTTACAGCAGCCCAACAAGCTGGTGTGTTTGGCTGGTTTTTCCAAGTCTGTGTGTGTGTCTATGCATGTGTTAGTTTAACTTAATCACCAACTGCTCCTTGCCTTCGGGTGATTGAGGTCTGCTGCTGTTGTAATCCGCTGACAGCTGCTGACCTTGAATCTACTTACAAATTGGCAGTTGTGGGAGAATAATGAGCGAAGGCCATGGGAAAACAGCAAATGAGAAACATGGTAAACATTATATTTCAGATTGAACACCTGAGTCCACTGTGAGCAGTGCGGATGTGAATAGATCAGCCTTGAGCGTGGTTTGTTTATGTGGTTTGTTGGTGCTCCAGTTGACCAAGTCATCTATATGCAATTCACAGATTTGTCTTTTACTTTTTGCTCAGCACTACTTTTCTTTTAATTTGTTGGAAGTTTTCTGTTGACTGATAAGCTGGTGCATTTTTATAGTGGTATTACCAGAAGTCGCCCATTCTGAATTTATCTTGCATTACATTGCTTCAGCCACTCCAGCCTTTTTTCTCTTCTAAAGTGGTGGGATTGAATCAGTAGATTTGCACACAAAGCTCTTGTCTTTGAGTCAATGTTTGTTAGACAAATTCTTGAAATATTTGGCTGAAAAAAATAAATAATACCTTCCCCTGCAGCTGCACCAGAATAGCAGGACAGAATATGTGAAGTCTACAGAGCTAGTTCAGGCAGTATTTGCAGTGTTGCAGCCACAGGGAAACTTGTTTCCGCTGTACACCCAAAATGAAATAACGTACAATAGGAGCCTAAATTTTGATCTAAGTCAACCAGAAATCTTAAGCATTTCTGTACTCTGGGTCATGTCTGTCAGCTGCACAATTGTCTTGGCCTAAAGTGCTGCTGCTTCTGCTTCCTGTGCTGCATTTACAACCTATCATCCACCATTGAGGTGTCAGGGGGGTTGCATTGATCTCTCTCTCTGCTTTTGTTTTGGCTGGTTGAAATATTTATGTTCTTGTGGAGGTATCCAAACAGAGCCTGACACCAACTGAAGTTTTATTCTCAACAGTGTTCCTATTCAATTCATGGCTGAACTACTGAAGGGTGTTTATAAAAGCAGTATACTACCTCATGAGTAAGAACCCAGTTTTTGTTTCTTTATCACAAGTTAGGTGATAAGGACAGAGTGTCTATATCAACACGGTCTCACAGCAGTTTGTGAAATGGTCAGGTTATTTTGAATCTATTGATTTGTGTACATGGACATGTTCATCTCGTTTTTTGCGTGCGACTTGGTAACAATACGTGATCTTTGGGGAACGCAACAACGGGGAAAGAATGAAACGCCACATGCGGGAGATGGTGGTGGTCTCTGGGGGACGCGCAACAAAGAAAACTGAGGAAGACTGAACACAATCAAAATGCCCCCAAAAAGAAAATCCTTTTCTGCAGCTCAAAAACTGCAGGTAGTAAAATATGCAGCCAAAAACAGTAATCGAGCAGCATAAAGAAAGTTTGCAGTGAGTGAGAAACTTGCGTGGGACTGGGAAAAGGTTACTCTTACTGAAATGAAGAAAACAACGGAAGCTAATCGTGGGCTGAAAGCAAGATGGCCAGAGCTGGAGGAGCGGGTCCTCAGATGGGTGCTTGAACAACGTGCTGGCGGGAGAGGCTTGTCAACAGTGCAGTTACGTCTCCACGCCCTCGTAGCTGTTCTGTTTGGTATTGTTTAGTTTAATAACTTGCCTTTCCAGATCAAATGTCTGTTATTGGTCTTGGGTTCTGTAAAATAAATTCCAAATAAATTTGACTTATAGTCCAGTGCGATATGTTTTTTTACCTCTTCATAATGCATTTTTTGACTGAATCAACTTACACTTATGGTCCGGAAAATACGGTACATGTCATTTAACAGACGCTTTTATCGAAAATGACTTAAAATTTTGTAATATATCAGAGGTTGTACACCGCTGGTTGATGTAACACAGTGGGAATCAAACCCAGATCTCCCACACCAAAACACAGTGCTATTATGGCACCGGTGCCTAAACGACCGGTATCTTCCGGACCGAATAGCAACGTGAATTTTCGTGCCTCATTTTAATGTCACTGAAAAGGTTAAAAATAATTGCTTTAGCGCTGGTCTCGAAAAAAACTAAAAAACAATATCCAACCCTACTGAAAAGAGCACAGTGATTTAAAAAAAGCTGTACTCAATATGATAACCTTCAAATGATGTTGAGTGGGATGAAGTAAATCTTTAATCAGATCAAGCAGGCAATATTTGAAAGCAGCCAGGATGGCGTTTACCTCAAAGATGATAGTCCGTCAATAATTTATCTAATAATAGTAAAAGATACTATGGCTTGAGGTTTAGAGAACTTCGACACTACTTGATTGATTGTACTTTTCTTTGATTACAGTCTAATGGTGTAGAGATCACACAGAGCCTTTTTGGCTTCTTGCTCTCTTTGCACAGACACAGCAATAAGCATGCCATCTGTGGTCAATGGTTCAGAACAAAGGCACCTTTATTTCAGCCAAAAGAGGGGGATGAGACAACAATCAATTGTAATGATACCCAGCACACTACTGGGGCACTTTCACTTTAAATTTTACTATTTTCATCCCAAAAAATTCGAAAGCACATTTATTCAGCAAAAGCCTGAAAAAACATCATGGGACACTACACCTCTGCATTAATATTCATAGATATGATGAAATAAAGACATTAGATCCACATTTTACCTTTAAGCACAAAATGTTTACTTTGTCTCACTATCAGTGGATACAAATAGTTGCAAATATCAGAATATAAACATTGGGTATGTTAATGAAAAGTTGAGTATTTTGCTCTTGTCCAAATGACCCATATTCCAGTTGAAATAAAAGCCATTTAAAAGCCATTTAAAGTACCTCTAGTGTACAGGCACCCAGATCTGTCACAAATAGAAAATGTCAGGAAGATAAATCCAGTGCACCGGGAGGCCTGGGCTATTGATTTCTACATAAGTAACGTCAGCAGACTGGCCTCGCTCCTCTGTTGATCAGTCGACCTCCTGGGACTTGCTGTTGTTCCAGCCTGCTGTCAGCCTGTATTCAGTTGCAAGAATTCAAGCTTACCAAGCATTTCTTTCTTTATTCAACCAAAACACCAAACATCCATGCAGGTTAGGGCTGAACGATATTGTGTTTTAGCATTGATATTGCGATGTGCGCATGCTCAATAGTCACATTGCAGGATGTTGCGATAAACTTTTTTGCTGCTTGATAGAAAAGTAAACTTTCCCTGTATTCTTTTTACATGATTATTACCGGCCAACCCTTCCCTTTAAGACAGGTAGCTAAGTGGGCAACGTGTGTATGCGACTTTAGTCCGACGGGGTTTGTTGTGGGAAGTGAATCTCCTACAGAAGTCTGTGTCTGATCTAATGCAATTCCCACTGATTTAATTGTTCTTGGACACACAGAGTTTGTTGCTAGTGCGCGTGACATGCAGGTCTGATCAATTTATCAAACAAACAAGCTGGCCCTGCTAGTCAACCATAACCTGGAATTTAGAGGAATCAACATGCAGTCATTGTGATACACTTTAGCCTGGATTAATAGTATTATATGAATAATATGGTGTCATGGTAGTCAACCAGCGTATTTCTCCCTAATTGGTTTTTGTAAAGTAGTAAAGTTTAACAAAGAATTGTTCACATTAGAAAAGATCCTTTTTCATTTTTATCTTCTATGTAGATGCACTCCCCTAGGAAATCACCGCACTAGTCGAGAATGATTTATTATTTCCAAATAGAGCTATTCATGTCATCTTTTAAAAATTGCTTTTTCTTTTTTCATAACGCACAATATATCACAGGGAAACTAAATATTGCAATGTCAGGTTTTTTTCCAATACCGTGCAGACCTAATGCAGGTGCTACTGTGGCAATAAACCTTGATAAACACTATTGAGAATATACAGGATCTCTGTTCATCTCATGTTTGTCATGGGAGATTGATTCTTTTTTACCCTTTGTACAGATTGTGTACATCATCCGTTTGGGTCTGTGACCCCAATTCAAAACCTATGATAAAAATGTCAAAAATGCACCTTCATCATTGTGAAGTCATAGTACTGAAAAGCCCTGCATGAGCTGTTGTAAGTTTAAAATTAACTTTTTGAACATGCAAGAATTTAATTTGACAGTTGAAGTGAATGTTTCCTCAGCTACATTACACTCGGCCCCTATATGTTAACAAATAACCCTTGTTTGCACTTTATCTCATAGGTACAGTTGTATCAATGTCAATATTTGCATTGGCCTATAAAGGACATGCTCATCTGTATGTATTTTGAATTTAAATATTAAAGTGCACATAATATGCTACTTTTCAGGTTCATAATTATATTTAGAGGTTGTACCAGAACAGGTTTATGTGGTTTAACTTTCAGAAAACACCATATTTTTGTTGTATTGCCCATTGCTGCAGTTCCTCTTTTCACCCTGTGTTAAGCTCTCTGTTTTAGCTACAGAGTGAGGCATCTCACTTCTGTACCATCTTTGTTGGGAGTCGCGCGCAGTAAGTACTGTCACAAGTTTCGTCACAGAAGTAAAGGCTGAAGATAGAGCTGTTTGGAGCTATTTGTGAACAGTATTTTCTCTGGAATATAGTAAGTCCCTTTTGGGGGGACTTTGGGCTTTTTCATTTTGTACACCTATAGCGTGCACAAAAAAGATATATAACACAATAAAGGAAAAGGAAAAAGACAAAAAGCATTATATCAGCACTTTAGTGCAATTGTTGCAATTCCTAATCAGTTTCCACTTTAGAGCTCAGGGAGGCTATTACATTTTTACTAGTATTTTTATATATATATAACAGCAACATGTATTTCATATGCCTTCACATGTTTTTTACATTCTGGCCTGTTTCCAATTCTCTGGGCCGTGAGCAAAATAGCTGCCATTGATGTTACTTCCTTTACCATTTGCAGCTAAATGTTAGCCACTGATTAACTGGGAAGTGATTTTGAAAAATCTGGAGCTAAATGTTACGGTAACATAGCTATGGCTCTTTTCCTTCACATGTAATTAAGACTATAATCTGATGACTCTAAATGTCTCAGTCTGTTAACAGTGAAACAAAAGTTAGGGCCCTAGCTTAACAATCTAAGCGCACAGCATGAAGCCCTTGGCGCCAGTTAGTGTAGGTTGCATCCATATTCACTTTTACTAGTTTGGCGGCGGAAAAAAGGGAGAGAAAACTGTGTACTTAGTGTCTTCAATAATTCATCCTTTAGAAACCAGGCACGTTTTCATCTTGGCACATTACTATTATGATGGTAGATTTGATCCCATTGGGGATCAATAAATTATTTCTGATTCTGATTTGCACTTTTAATTGTTTGCCTGTGTGTGTGCTGCTGCACTTTCCGGTGTGTCTGTGTGTATGTGTGTGTGTGTGTGTGTGTGTGTGTGTCAAGGATAGTGTGCGCGTGTTGTGCACAAGCATAGGCACATTTTGCTAGTGCACTGTTAAAATTCTATGAAATGATGCGCTATTGACTTTAGACCAGGTTTTTGCTGGTTAATGGCGTGACGACTTTCTGCTGCTGCAAGATTGCAATATACCAAGAATTCACCTGAACACACTTCCCTGTAAGATGGGCCATGGGCCCAAAGATAGGCGCAGGTGCATTTTTTATTTAAACAATGTGGACGCGGGATGGGAAATTAACAACGGCTCTGGTCTTAAAATAGCAAAGACACTTGCGTTGGACTTTGAGCTGTGCTGCCCTGGGTGTACGATAGGGCTCTTAAAGTGTGTGAACCATAACGATATTTAAAGAGTCCAAGTATTTTTGGCTCCTTTCTGCTTCTTTACTATTCCAACTTTTCAATCACACCCTACACCATTTTACATTTTTAGACACTTACATTCTTTATGAAATGAATCATGAAAATGCCTTTTTAGCCATGCAAGCAGCATGGCGTTAAGAATGGCTAACCTGTTAGTCCATTGGTCCAGACAGATGTCTCGACAAATGGTTGTTGCAAAAATTCATGTTCTCCATAGGATACAGTTTAATAACTTTATTGTTCCTCTTACTTTACCTGCAAAACTAATAGCATTCCACCAGTCTCAGTTGTACTGTGTGTTTTTTTCTAATTGCAAATGTTCTAATGCCAATATGCTAAACTAAGATGGATGACATCATACCTGTTATGCTAGCATTCTCATTGTGAGCATGTTAGCATGCTGACCTTAGTATTTAGGTCATAGCACAGTACAACTTCAAATATTTACTAGCATGGGTATAGACTTTTGTGGCGCATTGACACACCATATTGGGTTGCTTTCATCGAGTAAGTTTGATTGCGGGATCATATTGGGATCATTTGTATTTAATTAAGTTATTTGTGCTACTCGCATTACTCTCGCTGATTTAGAGTCGTACACATTAACAACATATCTTTCCTTCATCATTATGGCAGAAAATATTGTTGCTCCTGCTATTGCTGCTTCGTACCTGTTGTAAAAGTCACAGATACGTCGGCAAATAAAACAACCTCATGTCTGGATTAAAAACATCACATGGGGGAGAAAAATGCACTGTGATTTACACTGCCTTTTTTCGGGAAGTAAACATTGAGTCTGGATGACGTCTGTCCCCAGCACTTCTAGGTACAGATTTTGCTTTTTTTTGCCAAAATCTCTCACACTGAATTTGTATGATTCCACTGACTTTTTGACTATTTATTGACTGACTACCATTTCCTCACATTTAACCTTCTTGGGGAATAAATGCACGCTTGCGGTTACAGAAGTGCCTTTCTTTAGCCAATTTTCCAAGTTTAACAGCAGAAAATAGTTTCTTTGTCGCTCTGATACTGTACTTTTTTTAGACACGGCCAAACATCCCAGCATCCAATCTAATGTAATAACGCTTCATCCAGCGCTGCGGCTGTGCTCAAATATATTTGTAGTTTTAGTAACTGACAGTAATTTACAGCAGGCTTAGTAAATGTCCCCTTCAGTCTTTTTTTCTTATTTTCAACTTCGCTGAGTCTAAAGGACAAACAGCCTGCAGTTCAGGTTCAGCTTGATTCAGGTAGTAATAACATCTCGGGATGGAGATGTTTTGTTTATTTGCTTTTCATGACCTGCACAGCTTACAGAGGTTCCTCCTCAGAGACAAAGTGAAAATATGAGAAATTGGTTCATTTCCTGAGTTGTACAAGGTCTGTGGACAGAGGAGAGGGTGGTGAGTAGAATGCCCAAAAGGATTGCATTGTAGGGATACAAGAGATAACTGCATGGATTCAAAGCTTTGATCCTATCTCCTAAAAGAATCTCCCTATTGGCTTTTGAAATGTAAGCTTTCTCATCCAGCAAGAGTGGTACACATCTCCCTTGAAACACACATCAATTAAAGCTGCAAGCAGCATTGGACAGGCCCTCACTCCTCTGCATGCATCAATGTTACTGGTGGACGTAGGGCTGCACAATTAATCAAATTTTAATCACGATTTTGATTCACCACAATAAAATTTGCTTGATCAAGCAATTTTTTGAGAGCCACTCTACCACTCCGTAAACCACTGTCAGATCATGTGCCAATCAGAGTTCTTCCCTGCACCGCCCACCTTAGTTTCTAGATGTAGACGTGGAGGACAGAGTAACATGAGGAAAATTCCACAACAGATCGTCGGTTATACGTCCGTCTCAAGGTTTACCAGTTTAGTAGTAAACACAACATCTTGTCACGTCTGTGTTGTTTTCCAGTCAACAGCAGTGACCAGTGCTAGTTAGTGTTTGTTAGCTCACAGCGCCCTAGGGTGCGAGTAATATTTTTCCACTAGGTCGCACCAGTGCACCTAATGTCCTCACATCCGCTGCAATGTTGTTTATATCAATATGGCTTAATTTTGCATTACATGACCCATTTCATCTGTAAAGCCGTGCCTGTGTTGGATCTCTCCTCTACTCTCTCTCCTCTTACTCTCCGCACAGCCATGCCACACAGCGGCGCTTGTCCCCATTTCTGACATTTGTCCACATTTTTTTATTTTTAACACAACTGTATATTGTTAACCATGAGCGGCAAACCTGTATTTGTACCACTGTTTCCGCTGGTAACCCTGATGTTGCGGCCGCCACGGCAAAAATCTGACAAGAAGTTGAATGCAACTAACTTCAATTGGTAGAGTAATAGCGTGTGAGAAGGAGCCTGCTGGACCTGGGCCAGAGATGTGACCCATGGCTAGAATTTCATAGTTCATAAAAATGCAGCAGAGTGACAATACAGACATTTCATACACACAACGTGTGCAACTCTGCTGACCCGCCATTCGACCCGCGTTGGACCCATTTATAATGAGGGAGCTGTCACTCTGAGAGTACTAGCATTGCTCTCCCCCTCTCGCCCTAGCTCTTTTAATCAGTTATTGTTGAAAACAAGTGAAGGAGCTTTCTCAGAGATACATAAAAAAAAATAAAAAATCCTACACTATTTATTTCAGATAGCTAATGTGTTGCAGCTGTATATGTATACAACATACACCTTTAACATAAGAAGAACGTAGCATAATATGGATTTTAAAGCAGTTATAAATAGCCTATGTGACAATAAAATGTTTTGGTTAAAATCAACATATAATCGTGATAATTAATCGTCATTATGATTTTGGCACAACCGTGCATTAGCGCGGCACTCAGACAATACAAATTGTCGTCAATGAAAAGGGAACTCCCTGCTGAGGTCAATGATGCCTCACACAAGACTCTATGTCATACAGTTTGTTAACTGTGAAAGGGGACGTGGCTTAAGCATAGGAGTTTGGGCAAACCTTTACCAATAAAAAATTATGTCTCTGCTGAGTTCATCGATAGCTAACATAAGATTCTACCTTAAACGGGTCATAAGTTGGTCATAAGTTATATAAAGGGGCATGACTAGAGCATCGGGGGCGGGTCAAACCCTCACCAATCAAAAAGACTCTCTGCTGAGTTCAACGATACCTCACACAAGAAGCTACCTTAAATGGGTCACCAGTTATTAAAGAGGGAATGTCTAAGAATAGGGGGGCAAGAAAGAAGGAACTCTCTGCTGAGTTCAATGATACACACAAGACTCAACCTTAAACGTTTCAAAAAGCATCAGAGGGGGCGTGGCCTAAGAACATGTGCATGGTTAAAGAATAGGGAGTGACTCAGTATCACATGTAGACCACATCGGCCATACATGTCATGATGTTTTTCATATAAGGTAGTCTTCCTGTTGCCAGCGGTGGGGGGGATTTGACCAACAGTAAATTTTAACCTCTATGTCTTGTCAGGCCGGGACACTAGTCAAATATCAATGACAACACTTTGCTTGGCAAAAAGTTTCTCTTTTAAAAAACTATTTCACAAACAGCACAGACCAAATTCGATGAAATCACTATTTTCTTAAAGTATAGTACCTTGACTTTTAGGTCTACTTCCAGTTGTCACTATGGGGTGCTATGATTTTGAGACAATATCGGCCTGTAGATGTTGTCAGGATTGGACTCCTGAAAATAAATACTAAAAAGTTTCGAGCCAATTCATACTTTGCAGTCACGTGATCACCATGGATACCTGGCGGGCAAGAAACGCCAAGAAAATGGCGACGGATATTGGCCAGACAAATTTCCGGCTTGCAGAGTTACAATACTATGAACAATCAACTATTTAGACCAAGTGTCACCAAACGTTAAAATCAGATATCATGAAAAGATAACATGTTCAGAACTTGTGGTCACAGCACCCGCTCATGTTTGCATTCCTTTAAAGCTGGCAAAGTCTCTACCTGACTTGGAGTTTGCAGATATTTACAGAGAGAATCCGACACCTCAAAAACACGTCATGTTTTTATTTTTGTAAAACTTAAAACGGGCACACTCGCCCTAAAGCTGTTCTCATTAGGGGCTGAGCCCCCCCCCCCAAAGGTCTGATCCTACAATCACCCCTGCTGCTACTTCATACTTGTACTCCATACACCTCAGAGGGGAATGTGGTAATGTTTCCTGATCTACGTTTATATGACAGCTTTTGCTTTATTGCTTCAGGTTTGTTTCTGCATCAGCTCATTGAGTATCGAATGCAATAAAAACTACTGAGGAAATATTTTACTTTGACATTGATGCAGTATTAAACAAGATCGCTGCAGATGGCAACAAAGAAACCAGAGAAAGAAAGAGAGAAACAAGCTACATTGTAAGTAATTGTCCAGCTTGTATTCACGTTCATAAAAGTGCTTGTTTTGCTACTGACAGACTCAGATTAACATTATGGAAAGGATTTCTAATGAGGTCGGCCCTTCTGTTAAAGATTAAGATCCTTTTTTAAAACATTAAAGTCTGCAAAAGTTGCGTTTGCTAAACCTACCAGACTCCATGTAAATAATCAGTAATTTTATCATTGTAAAAGAAGGCTTTCTAAAACATCTCTGAGCTCTGAGCAGCGCTGGCTCTATCTGTCTTGAGCCTGCGTGTGTAGAGTATGCAACTATCGGCTAAGTTTGGTCAGTGTTTTCTTTCTTTCATTCCAATATCGGGTCTGTCAGTCACAGTCAAAACCGGGGTCATTTCCGGAGACAGATCCAGCCGGGGACAGGTCACCAATACCATGGACTGTACCCGGAAACGGGGGACGTTTGGTCACCCTACCTTACACCGCACAAAAAATGAGCGCCTACAAAAGTATGAATAGCTATCTTTTTTCAAGATTGGATGAGTTAACAACACTGATGAATGGGAGGTGAAAAACAGGAATATCTTCATTATCAAAGCAAAGGTGAGTGTTATTAGCTAGATCCCTGCTAATATTTGCTAACATTTGCTCATCTGTTCCAGCGTGTGATGAAGTCTTCATCTGAATACGTAGCACTACACCCACTAAAATACTAAAATGTTATTATACAAATGATATCCCGATCATTAACTAAACCCCTGTAGAAAGTGAGTGAGTGTGTGTGTGTGTGTGTGTCAGTCAATAGTAGCGGTCTGTGTCTGCATAATCGGTGCATCTAGCGTAGTCATGTAGACTATATTTGTACACATTGTTGCAATACCTTTCTGTCTGATTCTAACCAGTCCCTCCAGCATTTTGCTACCTTTTTGAGATTGTTGTGGCTCAAAATGCCCAATTTCGCTGGAGCTTTTGTAAAAATGGCAATTAAGTTGCGTTTGTCTTTTGTACGTTTGTAGACTGATGAGAGGAGCCGCGTAACCATTCCCACCTTAACTCTTGTGTGGTGTTTGTGTCTGTGGGACCTGTTTTCAATGTTTGCTAAAAGAAAAATGATGCTATTTATTATTTCTTCTAATTACTATGACATTTAACTGTGTCCTCCTCGTACTGGGCCTGCTGTGTGTGTGTGTGTGTGTGTGTGTGTGTGTGTGTGTGTGTGTGTGTCTGCGGTGCGTATGTGTGTGTCTTTGCGTCTGTACAGTTTGTGTGCGTGTCTAAGTCTGTTAGTTACGTTAACTATTAGTGCATCCCATTGCAAAACAACTATCTGTATTCTGGTCTTTCTTACCTCAAAAAATCAACTTTTATAAAGAAAAACTGGCAAGGTCCTGACAAGATGATTATCTTACTAGGTTTTGTTACTTAGAGACTGATCTTCTTGCCTGCCAGCTAGAAGTTGTGACATCACGTGCAAAGTATGAATTGGAAAATTTACACTCAAGTTACACCCACTTCCTGTTTTGATTGTGAAACGCACAAAATGGCCGCCCTGCCACGACTATGTCCTATGATGAAAAGCTTTTCTTTTTAATAACTTTTCATCTTTATCGTCTTAAAATGCAACAAGCCAGACTTGATGCAAATGTTTTTGAGTATGTTAAGTCAAGCTCAAAAAGGCAATTATTTTTCCGGAGGAAAGAAAGAAAGAGGGATAATAATTCCGTCAGTTTCAATAGGGCTTTTGCTGCTGTCGGCCCCTAATTACTGTCCTAGAACATGTGAAGGACAGGGAAGCCACTATCTGAATCAGAGTCACTTTAAATTGCCATAAAGTCCAATAAAGGCATGAGACTTCCTGTGCAGACACATTCTCGCAACACACTGGCACAAACTGAACTAAGTACAACAGAGCCTTTAGATTTAAACAGCTCAGTAACTACAGTTGTGACAGTCTTTCAAATCTCTCCTGCACTTGGTTGGGACAGACAACCCTTGAATGGATGTGTCCCTCCGCTCCAACCCCATTTCCCTTTCCCCTTGTCCTTTTAATTGTCCTTTTCCATCCATTCACCAGATCCCCATCATCTACTCACCTCAATATTTACCTGGCCTTCCCCAACCACTCACCCACCTGCATCCCATCAATTCACCCTCCCGGTTTATATACTGATCCATTTCCATTCATTACCTGCCCGGTCGAAAAAGCTGAAATGTGCTTCTTGCCTTCACTTTCTAGCTTCTGTATTCTGTTATCTGTTATCTAAAAACCCCAACCTAGAATATGTCATTTGTTACTTGTCTGTTTTAACCTCTGCTGTGTGTGTGTGTGTGTGTGTGTGTGTGTGTGTGTGTGTGTGTGTGCGCGCATGCGTGTGCACACTCTTATTAACCAGCCACAAGGCTGTCAAGCTGAAATGTGGCATGTGCACTGTCTTCTTGACTTGATGATGATAAATCAGGACCATCAGGCTTGGATGATTCATACCCTGGTGTACTGATGATTCTCCTAAAAAAATGTTCTTCTCACACATCAATGTCAAATGAAATTGTGAGTCTTCAGGAAAAAGCTACAATCCTCTCAGAGTTTTAAGTGTGTTGTCGGTGCTTGGCACTCTGTGTCCAAAGCTCATGAATTTGACTCTGTGCAGCGATATAAGGCACATTTCTATCTCGCTGACGCTTAAACCTATAATAAAGAGAAGTGAGGGCCTTTTCACAGAGTTTAGTGTCCTTTACACAGCAGGTGCTGCACTGATTCAACACCATCTGCCTCTTGGCGATGGCAATGAGCCCCGTCTTCTGAACTTAGCTGCACCCTTGATCAAAGGAGACAGGGGTGTTAAACAGTATAGCTCTAATGATGCACGTAAGGGTTTTATTCCTTTATGTGCCTGCAGGGTTATCTATGGGACTGGAAAGCTATCATGCAATAACGCAGCCCAGTATGAATGAGGAGTCTGTCACCTTGTACTGAAAGTAAATACTTTAGGCAAAACTGGTGGGCTGCTAGACGAATGGCCAGGATACTCTGTTGTAAAAGCAGTAAGAATATTAAATCAGTGTGATTACACTCTGCTGGAGGAGGACACTGCACGGAGAATTTGCACTGATGATGATAAATGATCTTTGCTTAGGTCTTGTAATCATGGGCTATTTTCAGTGTGTTCGCAGAAAATGATTTGCAAGAGTTTCTCTTCTATGCTTCCAATTTTATCTTCAATCTCAACTTTTCAGAATCTTTAACCAAAGAGATTTGACTTGTTTAAACTTAAAGCTTTAGTGCGTAACTTTTTGATATTAAAGAATATCTGTTACATTTAAGCCATTGCCAAATAAGCTGCAACAAAGCTAATTAAGACTATCAGCTCCGGTGACTTCCTCGCGCCGATGCTCGAGTTAAGATAATTAGTTTTTCTGAAAAGTCCATTGTGTTTTTTTAATCCTCCGTGTCCTCCCTAGCAACTGCGTGGGGGGCGTGGTCACAGAATGCTTGTACCATGTGGACACACCGACAGTTTTGTTGTCGTAACTTAGAATTCCTCATGGAGGAGACAGAAACTTCACATATTACTTTTCTTCTTTAATCAATTGTTTTGAATAGTTAAAACAAAATTACAAAAAGTCATGCTCAGGTAATGCAGACTTGATTTTTTTTTTTTTTTTAATTGGCTACTTGGATGCAACAGAAGCAACACCACACTGACATATCATCACCCATTAAATTGATATGGCAAACTGGTTTGGGATTAATATTAGAATTAATTTGGAGTTGTGTTTCTGGCGACCAAATGTCCCCATTTCTGTTTACCTTCTTTACCTACAACTCCAATCTTTTTTCAAATCTTTATTTCTTGCAAACAGAACAAGATTTCATTTTCAAGAGAAACACAACACAAACAAGGAACCCTTACATTTTCTCTCAACATACTATACATTGTGCCAGTATAATAATTCACATAAGAAAGAACACTTTAGCACATACAACACCAAGTCTTGCCACTTGCAGAAGTTCTCCCACGACTCTGCAATTGTTAACTGCATCAGCGTGGATGAGGCTGGATCGATGGGCATTTTGGACTCCTTTGTTAAGTGTTAGCTTAACACTAGCCAGACAAAGGAGTTTTTTGTGGTCTTCAGGAGCCAAACAATAAACCAAATTTGATTCATGAGGTGGATGTGGACTGCACGACACTACAATCTGGACAACAAGCAGGACTGGGCTAAGATCACTGAGACTGGACAACAAGCAGGACTGGGCTAAGAACACTGAGACTAGACAACAAGCAGGACTGGGCTAAGATCACTGAGACTAGACAACAAGCAGGACTGGGCTAAGATCACTGAGACTAGACAACAAGCAGGACTGGGCTAAGATCACTGAGATTAGACAACCAGCAGTAGTTTGCTAAGATCACTGAGGCTGTGGACAAGAAGTGCCAGAGCCGCCCTACATCCTGCGGTGGCCGCGGCCATTAATTGTCCCTGTACAATGCTGTGGAATCTATACCTGTCTTTGGTAGCTAATGATTGTGTGGTGGGGCAACAGGGCGAGGACAGTCAACGTCAGCACAATCAACAAGCTCATCAAGAAGGCTGGATCGGTCATGTGGATGGAGCTTGATTATTTGGTGGTGGTGTCAGAGAAGAGGATGCTACGCAAGCTGCGAAGCGTCATGGACAATTACTCTCACCCTCTTTACCATCTTCCTGTGGCCAGCAGACGTTACAACTCATCCACCTCAGGATGAGGTCTTGTGGACTAAACTGGATTTTTCTAGTTTATTACAACTTAACTCGTTACTGACTCATGGGTAATAATTTGGACATATTGTGAGACGTTAAAGGAAATATTTGATCTTCAAGGAAATATTGAATCTCTATTGGTCTTGCATTGCCAGACCTGGCTATTCCACACAGCATTCCGGAATGAGAGAGAAACGTGATCTTGTTTATTGGCATTTCTTTAAACCAATCACAATCGGCACTGAGTTCAAAACGTTGTTTTAGTCGTGTAGAAAACTCAGATTGGACAGATATAGCTAGCTGTCTGGATTTACCCTGCAGAGATCTGAGGGCCACTGGTGGTTCGAAATTGGGATCATGCATCATTTCTCGGTTTTGATCGCGTGTAACTTTTTCCCTGTGCGCGCTAGAAAGCATGTCGACATGTCATTGTAATCTGTGGTGCCAGCACGTTCCAATGGACCTGGTTGCTAGCCAATAGCATGATTCTATCAAGAGATACACTCAAACTAAGCCAATCATATCGCACAGCCCCCATTGGGCCCACGTGGGAAAGAATGACAGTAGAACGCACCAATTAGAAGGACAGGTCATAAAACTGGCATCCCTGTGTAGCAAGTAAACAGACGAGTTGAATGGTACCAGACATGGCCAAAAACACCTATCCCTGAGTTGACTCCAACTGTCTGAAAGCCAAAAATATGGCCTTCTTATAGCATTTCAACATTTCATCAAAT
>NC_048411.1:6261366-6292347 GCF_013103735.1 Etheostoma cragini | reverse complement strand
ACATTCTGTATATTTAATCCCCACAAGGAGTGATATTGTGATTTAGCTTTTGATACTTAAAAACTTAAAAACTGAATTTGAATTCAATTGAAAGTATTAAAGAACGGTTAACTCTAAATGCAGAAATGTTTATCGGTTACTACAAAGACTAACAAGTAATAACACCAGGCCAGCATTCTCAGGAAACGTGTAAAGAGTTATCATGTAAATGAGACTAGAGTTACATGAGTAAATTGATACCCTCAAGTGACATTTACAATAACTAGAAAGCTTTGTGCCGGTAGTTGATACACCTAGCTTACCCTCTTATTTCTACAAATTAGATATATTTAAATACATACAATTTCAACAAAGCTAGGTTAGTTGTTTCCCTCTGCTTTTATTCCCTATGATAAGCCAAGCATATATCCTTCAGGCACTAGCTCCATAGTTTGCTTACTACTCTCATGTTCACTTCGGGACACAAAATATATTTTCTAGTAAGCAAGCTACAAGCTAATTAAGGCAAAGTTTGAAGAAAATTTGAATCGTGCAAAAAGGCAGGCCTGCTTGGTTCTTGTCCGGAATAATTGTGAATATTTACAAAGAATGCATTTACTTTTTAACTTTCTGTGGACAAAGTACACATGGCAATAGTAAGATCAAATGACCATGTATCCAGCTAATTTGAATAGTTCACTTTACTCTATTGTGTATACAGTTAATTTAATATTTTATGTGGATATTCTAAATTTTCTTTTTTTGCAAATGTTCCACCATAAGTTTGCATTTTGAAGCCTTAATAGATGACACCATGTTGTCGATTGGGTTAATATTTCTATAGAAGCACATGCACACAATTTCCAGTTATTCTCCCAAGTATCATGTTTCCAGCTCATTCCAGCTCACGGGAATTTGAGCCGGCACGTCAGACAACACATAAAAAAAGTAACTACAAAAGACAAACATGGAAGGGTTCTACTTCTTTGCGGTTTGAACTCTAATAAAAATAGCAAAAAGCAGCAAACAGAAAGTAAAGTTTAAAGTCAAGGTTTTTTTTATCATCCTAACAAAGTAAATATTTCACCTTCTTTGAGTTTTCCACAGCCCTTCTCTTTTAAATTTTGTCACCCTTTCTCTGCTCTGCTAGGTAATTGCTTGACTGTTATTGTTCAAACCAAGAGCTCTGCTTTCAGGTTAGGTCTCATATGCCAGAGATATCTAAACAGATTTGATGGAGAATTGCACCTAGTTCTCTACATATGTCAATCTGTAGTTTTCTGAAAGACTAGCAAAAGAGCAGGTGGGGCTCCTGCTGTCTGTGGGGCATCTTCAATCTGAAGTATAGTGGATAGGCATGTTATGCAATGGCTAGTTTTAATCCTTGGGTTTAGTTGCTGAACTGTATGGTGGATGCACACCTCTCTCTAAACGCATATTTCTGTTTGAGCAGGACATTAAATCAAAAACAGCCTCTGGGCTTCTGTAGCTGACCTCTGACATTCTTGCACAGGGGACTACAGGGATTAAATTAGATCCGACAGTTTACATTGGCCTATTAGTTGGAAAGGTCACCCTACAGTACAATTGCAAACGCACAGATTCAAATCCTACATAATAGCCAGTTGCTGTGGATGAGAGCATTTAAATGTAAAATATAATGCAAATGTAAACTCTGCTCTGCCTGGGGCTCAGCTCTGAATCACTGAAGGCTGAACCCACTGAGAGCAAAATGCTGACAGTAAAAGGTTCTATACATTCTCTCTCTCCCCTGTGTTTTTCACTGGAGTTGCCACTTCGAAATGTTGACTGGTGTAATGGAACGTAATGGCACAACACTTAATGTCGACATAGGTTGGGCCGAGCACTCTAGGGTTAAAACTGATTAAGTTCATTGCGTTGTTTTGTGTTGGGAAGCGCTCAGTGCAATGCCGCACTCACTCAGATTTAATGCAGTCATCCATGCATGAAGGGACAAGTGGGCAGCCACGAATGCAGCAGGCTTTTTAATCCGTTTGCCAAGTAGAATTTAGGTTTTCCTCTTTAGGCGCTTAATGGAGATAACAGCTTGTTATTCAGGGGGCTGCAGTAGCAGTCATTGTAGCATTGTTGCTGATGAGTGCTCATTAAATCCTTTACGTTATTCTCTGTCTGCTGGCAACAAATCTCTACTTGTGTTTTTAGGCTGTGTTGACATGCCATTAGTAGTCTGCACTCTTGTTACAAATGTGTAAAAATATGTATGATTTAAAGCAGTAAAACTATTTTTTCTTGCACAGTGTTTTTTCTGCATAGAGAACTAAGAGGGGGCCATCTTCCTTAATTTCCATGTGAAAAATATAACAGTGTCATATTCACATATCCATTGCAAGAGTCGCACTGAATGCAAGAGTTACATTAAATGGCCAACTGCAATTCTAAGAATGAAATAACTCTACTATGGTGCAGGGTAAAAAGGCAGCATGATAGTTAATTAGGATGATAGTTAATAGGCACTGGACGTTAAAAGTTAAATTCACATGACAAACAACATACCATACATTTAGTGGGATGTTCTGGGCTCATCCTATGGATCAGTATCAGGTTTGATATGGACATATTTTCATGGATCAGTGTCGGCTAATATAAAGCCAATCAAAATCGGATTCTTTGCTACACTCCTACTGTGTTTTGTGCATTAGCCTGCTGCTTTCTATAATGACATCTGAGCTCTACAGTGCAAGCAACTCACTTCATATGTAAGTGTGTGAATATGAAAAATGATTTGGTCACACTGGTGATTTACTCAGTTTTTTTACATCCAGGTGGGCAAATAAAAAACAAGTCACTGAGGCATGTGTCTCCTTTTAAACCAGTAAAAAACCTTGCATATCTTCAATTGTGTGTTTTGTTTTTGTTCCGTCAGAGGCATCACCCAGTCCTGTAAAGAGCTCACCAGAAACATCTCCGATGACCTCCCCGCGACAACGCCGCGACTCGGACCGCTACTGCCAGCTATGCAACGCCTGGTTTAACAACCCAGGCATGGCTCAGCAACATTATGATGGCAAAAAGCACAAGAAGAATGCTGCTAGAGCAGACCTGTTGGAGCAGCTGGGCAAGACCCTTGACATGGGAGAGATGAAAGGTACGGAGCACTGTTAAAGTCCTGAAATACTTTTTATATTCTTACTGCATCTTTGTGACAATTTATTTTTTATTTTTTTTATATTCAGAAAACATGACATCCACGAACAGTTACAAACAACATACTAGGACATAGGAACTTGTCCCAAGGCCGCAAAAACACAGATAGGAAAAACAGGAGGAAGGGAAACAAACCAAAACAAGCAGAAACAGACACAAACAGAGACAGACACAAGACAAGGGACCAGCAAACAAAAGAAAAGAAAAGGCTGCAGGACAAATTCACAGCATAGATTGGAAGGATTCAGCAATGCTGCACCAAGTGTCACAAAGTCCTTCCCAGGGCTCCTCATATGCGAGCCGTTGACGGTTCTATATTCTGTATGTTACGTCCAAAACAGAAAGGATCCATGTACAAGCGGACAAGTCATGAGGTGGCTTCCAATGGGTTGCAATCATCCTCTTAGCAGCTGTAGGTCCAGCAAACACAGCATGTTTTTGAGCTTTGGTCTGACAGATCATTCAGAATCAAAACAACAAAATTCCTCAAGGTGGAAATTTTGGATGCAATATTGTTACACAACTGACCAACAGGAAAGCACTCCCAGAACATATGAAGAAATGTACCTTGTGCTTTTATTGGGCAGAAAGGGCATAAAGGGCTGTTAATTATTTTCAGGTGGTGCATTTTCACGGGGGGGAGATATGTCCTATGTATGAAATTGTAGTTAATCTGCTGATGTCTGGGTTGTGTGGTACTTCTGGAATGCTAGACCATCCATCATGCCAGTCGAGATTGAAACGCAGTCCTGGGCAATCGTGTGCTCAGATCCTCTCAATAGGAAGGGCAGAGCGGCCAGATATCACCAAGAGCTAACAAGGCCTAGATAACATACTACAGTTTTTAGGTTGCACAGTAAAGAACTTCAGAATAGAATTGATGGGTAAAGGCCTCTGCCGGGGGAAACCGCATGACATGAGTGCCGACCTTAACTGAAGGTAAAAGAAAAAGTGGAATGTGGTAGACTGAATGCATTTTGTAAGTCAGAGAAGATTAACAAGTAGTGCTGTCAAACGATTAAAATATTGAATCCCGATTAATCACATTCATGTCATAGTTAACTTGCAATTAATCCCAATTAACCGCACATTTTTATCTATTCTAAAACGTCCCTTTTATTTCTTTTTGCCCCATTCTTTATTGTCAATGTAATGTTCTAATCAACATGGATAAGTGGATCGGCTTGCTTTGTGCAAATGTTTAATTGAATTCAACATTGGCATATTATATACAGTAGTGTTCATTTTCACATGTAACATTCTTGGAGCAGTCATTCACACTTGGAGCAAATAATGTTTCACACAATGTGACACTGTGCATCAATAAAAGGGTGAAAGAAATGCTTTGAAGGGGGGGCGTAGAATTGGCATCAGCTGTGTGATAGCTCAGTTCACAACAACAAATGACACAGATATTTTTTGTCTTGTCAATGGAACCATTTGGCAACTTGAAAAAAGTAAACTTTCCATTCAGAATCTTATTGGCATCCATTTTGGCATCTTGCGCTCACCACCCACTCAAAACGTAACGTTACTACTCTTTCGCTGGCTTGCAAGCCCAAACGGCGTGTGTTTGGCGTGCCTGTTGTTTTGTTTCTAGTCTAGCTAGATCCGGTGTTGTGTCAAATTTGTATTTTTACCTTACTAATTTTCTAGGCCAAAAAGAATGTTAATCTTGCAATAAAAAAATTGACGCCGTTTAAATAGGTTAATGACGTTAATAACGCGTCTAACTGACAGCACTGGTAACAAGCCAACCTCAACAAAAATGTCTTTTAGACGATTAACTCCCGTGTGTTCCCATTGTAAATGTAAATGTGCTGTATTTATATAGCGCTTTTCCAGTCTTAACAACTGCTCAAAGCGCTTTTACATCTACAGGAAACATTCACCATTCACACACATTCATACACTGTGGCCGGGGCTGTCATACAAGGTGCCACCTGCTCATCAGATAAACATTCACACACATTCACACTCCGATGCACAGCACCGGGGGCAACTCAGGGTTCAGTGTCTTGCCCAATGACACTTCGACAATGACTGCAGGGGCGGGGAGCAAACCACCAACCTTCCGACTGGCAGGCAACCGCTCTACCACTGAGCCACAGCCGCCCTGTGGGGCTGTTCTCGGCCTCCCGCCAATCAGAAGTGTTGTTAAAAAAAAGTTTGCCAGTTATGGCTTTGTGTTTCAGCTACTCTCCAAGTTTTGATAAGATGAGAGATAATGGGGCCAAAGCATAGCTGACCCTGTTTGTTAGAAAAATTGGCAAAAAGAACATCATGGAGTGACCAAGGCTCTGTCATAGCATTTCTAAGGTATGCCAACACACGTATCTGTATTAAACCAGGTAAAGAGGGGTCTTAGTTGGAGCTGTTTGAGTGAAATTGCGGGATCACATAGCACATGAAAATTTCTCTTGTGAGGCATCAAGCACTTAATTTGTGTTTGAAAAACTGTGTAAGGTGAGGAGCTACTGGCATCTACTGGCATGGTTTAGGTGTGTGTGACGGCCGTACACACAATGTAACAACAATGGTGGACTTGATAGACAGATGGTTTATCAAATCACCTGCCAGTTATTTTTGTGAAAGTGCCTGCCCATTTCCAAACAGTTTGCGACGACATCTTCTCAAATAGTTCTGTCTTAACATACCATATGGGGCACCAGGTTATTGGACTGGACAGGTGTCTCTGTTGTGACCTGTGTCAGACTCAGACTTATGTAGAGTGACTAACGAAACAGCCATAACAGGCAGTCATGTTGACCCCAGAGCTTCTCAAACACAGTAGAATGTACTTCAATGGAAGAAGCCATCCATTAAAAAAGTGGTCATTGTGGTTCAAGCCACTTGCAGGCAAGCTAAAGCTAGCTGAAGTGTCCTTAAACAAGATCCCGACACCCTGCTATCTCTTGGGGTGCTTAGGGTCATTGTCTGACCCTAACTTTTGATCTGCTTGTGTTTGACAGTTAATAAAAATTGTTGAAACACATTTGGGACTATTTGAAAAAGAAATCTAATTGAAATTACTCATTTGAAGCTGTATTAAGTTATATTCAGTTGGGTTTTTGGCCACTTGGGGACAGTGTATCAGGCTGCAAATTCAACATTACAGTATCATTTATATATATTTTTTAACTACTGCATATTTACACACCCAGCAGCATTAGCATTTATTTTGAGTTATTTTTCTTCCCCCATGGCAAATAATATCCCAATGTGTCCTTCTACACTGGTTTCGTCTTAAATGTGCTAATGATGCTAATATATTAGCAAACAGCTTAAAAAATGTAGGCAGCTAGCAGACCTGGAGCTACAGTATATTAGTATTCATTTGGAGTTGTGTTCCTGGCCAACTCAGGCAATCTTTTTCATCCTTTTTTGTTCCTCCTTTTATTTGTCGTCAAACTCCTAAGAAAAATATCTGTCTCTTTAGCTGGTAAATACGTTACTGTTTTCACCTGCTAATTGTCTTTCCACTTTTCGGGGTTGCAGTGGACAGTGGGGTATAAGAAACAAAACAATTTGTTAAAATATGCTGACGCTCTGTAGAGCTGAGGTGAGATGGTGGTAGTTCTCTGTGGGTTCTTTACAACAAGACTTTTACATTATTCATTAGCTGTTCATTTGACACAAGAAATATCAGGCCAGCTTCGCAAGACTTATCTTCATTTACTTTGTGCTATTCTACCACTTGTTTGCTGTCAGATAGGTAAAATGTTGTGTAAAGAATGTTGCAAAGAAAACTTCCGCTCACTCTGTAACTTGCAAAAATATATAAGTTTAATAGTAGGCAACGTTTCAAAACTAAAACCATCATTTTAGGAAAAATGTGCCTAAGGTATTACTCAAACATTGCCTACATTTAAACGTTATATATTTTTGTTAGACAGTGAGCGGTACGTTTCTTTCCAACTTTGGACCTGCTTGTCTCCCTCCAATGCACCTTTCTCACATTTGTGAAGTATTTTTTCTGTACTGATGTAAAGGATGTTTAATGCGTAATTCTTGTCAGACTCTGTAGCCAATTTTGATGTGGAATAATGATTAGTGAGAGAGACTAGCATTACAAATGGAAATAATTCTGATCATTTGTGAGTCCTCTAATTGGAAGCCCTCTTGACTAGAGCAGTCAGCTCAATGCCTTATGCAGTCCACTAGCATGTCACAAGCTGTTAATTTTACGGAGGAGGAAGAGAGAACATTCTTGCTCATTCTCTCCCAGTCACAATATGTCAATAACAATTACGCAATATGATTCCAGCTAGTGCAGGGCTGGCTGCCAGAAGAGCAGAGTGTGCCCAGAGGAGTTGTAAAGGGTACCGGCGCGTGACCGCATCGAATGGGAGAAACAAGTCCTCACAGCTGATTGGACACAGACCCCTAACTCCAGGCCTGATTTGTGCTTTATAACTATAGGTGTTCTGTGGCTGGTTGAGGGGAAATTGAATGGTTGCAGTCAGTTCAGCTTTGTCTTGTTGGCTATTGAGGTTTTGAATACATGATGTCTACTTCAGGTACAATACATTTGGCCCATGGTTGAACAACATCTCTACCCAGCATTAAAGTTCAGTATACTATAGTTTTAATTCTTTTAAGCAGTTATATTAAACAAAACAATGATATAATTTGTTCAGAACTGAATGTGTTTGAGCATTTTCAACCCCACTCCAACAGTCCCAACCCAGTTGTACCATGTCTTTTGTTCAGTAATACATGAGATAAATCAGTATATGGATATGCGTCTCTACGTACATACACCCATGTACATATCCACACGTATAGTATATACATAATACATATAAAAGGGGTATACCCCAACACGAATACCTTATTTGACTGTGCAAAGCTAATGCACTGTATGGGAGTTGTAATTTAGACTCAGTTAAGGCTTACATTTTTTTTTTTTTAAAGGTGGGTTTATATGTAGTTACTAGATTCATTCATGTACATGGTTGCGAAAAAAAACTAAAACGTGCGCACATAATACAAATCTGTTCCCTCGGTTTCCCTTGGTGTCACTGTGGTGAGTCCAGGTCAGATCCTCGCTGCAACCCGAAGACGCTGACTCTCCCTCATTGCACAGTTAATGGAGATGGGTGTGTCCTACTCTCTGTCACTTTTCCCTCTAGTCTATCAGCTTCTTACCTTTGCTTATGGCAAGATGGAGATTGTTGTTTTAAAACTCAGATGTCAGGGCTCTAACCTCCTCTCTTCAGGCCGTCTGCAAACTTTATGATAGTGTTTGTGATGTGTGGGGCCACAGAGTCATGAGTAAACATGGAGTACAGGAGAGGGCTGAGCACAGCGCCCTTTGGGTCACTGGTGTTAAGGGTCAAGGAGGAGGATGTAAGTAGTACATAATGAGTAAAGATTAGGAGTTAAAGAGTTACGTAAAGTAAATTAAAAACAGTAATTATTACTGTTATTTTATTGTAAAGACACAAGCACTCTTCTGAAATCAGCTTGTTGCAGGATTCTGCACAAAAGACTCCTCTCCACCTCGCCACTAACCTGAAGCCCTCCCTGTCATTGGCTTCTTCTTTTTTGCTCTATGGCTTTGATGCCCTGTGTAAGGAGGAGAGGGATTTGCCAACATCAACACAGTCATGGAAAGGCTGAAAATGCCAGCATGCTAGCTCCACTATTCAGCAATTGAGCTAATGAGCTTTTCTCTCCGGCGATTATCAATTAGTAATGAAGTGGCAAATCATCCTATCAGGCAAAACCAGCTCTGTGAGCCTGTGGAGAAGAGAATGGGACCGCAGCAGGGATTGCGGGCAGCCAGGCAGTTGGGATAGAAAGGGGAGGCAGAGGGTGCTGATGCTGTTGCTCCTGATGCCGCTGCGGCTGGAGAACCCATCCACCATTGCCTCTACTTGGAGCTCTTTTTCATCTTTGTATTTCCTCCTTCTGTTCCCTTGCCATTCCCTCTCTCTGACCTCCAGCGTTGTACCCCTCCCAACTTGCTGAAAAATGTGCAGTCTGACTCTGAAGATGTGATGAAATATTCAACAGCTCCCATAAAGGAAGAGGTGTTATCTTCCAGGGGTCTGCATATTGTTGTTGTGTATCCAGGACTGTGCACCTATGAGAAAATATATCCTTATTTTGCAGTACACTGTAAAATTGATGTCACCCTTCACCTGTGCAGTTTCAAATGTCTTCTCTTCTTAAAGTGGACTTATTATATATAATTTTCCGGTTCAATTTGTGATTCAACCGGAACATGCTTACATGCTTTAATGTTCAAAGAACACTTTATTTTTCTCATTCTACCTACTGCTGCTGCACCTGTATTCACCCTCTGTATGAAACACTCTGTTAGAGCGCCTGTCTCTTCAAGCCCCCCTCCTGAAAAAGCCCAGTCTGCTCTTATTGGTCAGCGCATGACTGCACGTCTCTTATTCTCCACTGGGTTGTTTTACTCAGAAGCTTAAGACTGACTGCAACAAAGTACACTCACCTATAGGATTATTAGGAACACCGTACTAATACTATGTTTGACCTCATTTTGCCTTCAGAACTGCCTTAATTCTACGTGGCATTGATTCAACAAGGGGCTGAAAGCATTCTTTAGAAATGTTGGCCCATATTGATAGGATAGCATCTTGCAGTGGATGGAGATTTGTGGGATGCACATCCAGGGCACGAAGCTCCCATTTAAACGATTGCCCAATTGGCGATAAGGGGCCTAAAGTGTGCCATGAAAAAACATCCCCTACACTTTTACACCACCACCACCAGCCTGCGCAGTGGTAACAAGGCATGATGGATCCATGTTCTCATTCTGTTTACACCAAATTCTGACTCTACCATCTGAATATCTCAACAGAAATCGAGACTCATCAGACCAGACATTTTTCCAGTCTTTAACTGATCAATTTTGGTGTGCTCTTGCAAATTCTAGCTTCTTTTTCCCATTTGTAGTGGAGATGAGTGGTACCCGGTGGGGTCGTCTGCTGTTGTAGCCCATCCGCCTCAAGGTTGTGTGTATTGTGGCTTCACAAATGCTTTGCTGCAGACCTCGGTTGTAACAAGTGGTTATTTCAGTCAAAGTTGCTCTTCTATCAGCTTGAATCAGTCGGCCCATTCTCCTCTGACCTCTAGCAGCAACAAGGCATTTTTGCCAACAGGACTGCCGCATCCTGGATGTTTTTGCCTTTTCACACCATTCTTTGTAAACTCTAGAAATGGTTGTGCGTGAAAATCCCAGTAACTGAGCAGATTGTGAAATACTCAGACCGGCCCAACAACCATGCCACGCTCAAGATTGCTTAAATCACCTCAAGATTGCTTAAACCACCTTTCTTTCCCATTCTGACATTCAGTTTGGAGTTCAGGAGATTGTCTTGACCAGGACCACACCCCTAAATGCATTGAAGCAACTGCTATGTGATTGGTTCATTAGATAATTGCATTAATGAGAAATTGAACAAGTGTTCCTAATTATCCTTTAGGTGAGTGGATATAGCAGGACTTTGTACCGTGAAAATTCCGAAATAAAGGCTTCTAATAATTAACAGTGAGAACTAAAATGTTTGCAGAGTTTTAAATAGGATGGAAAATGAATGTGCGGTAGACAGTCCATTAAGACACTAATGTGTACAGATTGTGTAAGCACTTTGCCCTGGTTATCACTGCAGAGGATTCAAAAGAGATAATGGTGTCTTTTTCTCAAAGATAATTTTGCTAATTCTTCCAGAAATTAAGACAAATATGGGAAGATTTAGATCAGAATCACTTTGTTTTTAATAGGTACTTTAAACATATTTCCTTCTAAACTTTACCCACCCATCTTACCCATGTTTAAAATTTGTATGCAGTGCATTACAAAACTTATTGAATTATTTTTATGTGAGGTAACACAAGGCCAATGATTGCTGTGTGAATAAGGGGCTATTTGTGGCAGATACCTGATTTGCTTAATTGTCAATATCAGAACTGTTACCAGTCCAACATATCCAATTTGTGCATCCCTATTTCTTACATTTGTGCATATAATTATTACATTTTAGAGCACAGTACATCATTAAAATGTAAGCATGGCTGGATTAACCTGTGGTTCCAAGGCCAAAACAAATGCTGTTGGTCCCCTACTGGCCACCTCACACATGTCCAACATATTTTCAATCTCCCATTCTGTAAAATATGGACCCCGTAAGCCTTTAACGTTTGTTATTCACGCTAAAGTTGTCCTTTAGCATGGGGACTCTTGGCATCCATTTTAATTTGTTATTCACGCTAAAAGTCTACTTCTATGGACTCTTGACGTCACTTTTAAAGCTTTGAGTCGGGACGTACTGACTGACAATAACGAGACAGTTAGGTTTGGGAAAGGTTCGTTGGTATGGTTATAAAATGTCAGTTTTGTGACACGTGGTACAAGAACGGGAAACAAACAGTCTCCTCTGTGTGTTTGACCCATCGACAACCCTAGCCCACCCCCTTAAGGGGCATTTTGGTCTTTCATACTAGTCGCTCCTTTTGTTGCTCTTAATACTACGTCATCATACAGTGCTGCGGTTGCGCTGCTGATTGTCTGCTCTTTTACTCTGCCCAGTACGTTCCATACACCTGCTGAAGGGTGCTTTTTGCGTTGTATCTGACGCATAGAGCCACTGCCTAAGCGTCCGTATTTCACGAGTTGGGAGTGAGAACTTCAAGTACAGACAACACTGCAGGTGCTTTACTCAGAAGATCCAAGTAGTCTGGTGATGAATCCTCATAGGGGGGCAAACCTTGTAGAAAGCTACATATAGCAAAATGTTTACTTAACAATAGCCAAACTGAAAATAACCCACAATAAAAGGTAGTGTGGAACTTTTACACATAAATGAACGTCTGTTACATCAAGTCCCTGCCATTTGCGTTATTTAGATTAAAGCCTAAATTATATTATGCATTATGTGGGAGCTGGTGCAAGCACCTCTTCCTCTGGGAAAAATCCCACATAACATGTAATTTCACACATGCGTGTGGGACCGGTACTGTCTGTCTGTCTTATGTGTCTGGTATCTGCAAGGGATGGATGCTTATATAGCTTATTTGTATTCAGAAGAAGAAGTTTATTAACTCCACAAAAACGCTGTAATATGCAGTAGACAAAGTGTAGTCAACCAAAATGTTCACTACCTTAGACTTCTTCAAAGGGTGGCTGCTAATTCTGGCTCTCTGATTGGTTACACTGTATGTTGGTCTACATGTATTACCCAATACCTTGACTTGAGGCAGGAAGGGGGCAGAGATCACAGTGTGTGAATATACAACACATTCTTGTAGATATTGTATGAAATCTTATGCACAACAATTCACATGAAAACGTAAAATGAAAGTAAGGCAACAGCCAACCGGTCACGGGACAAAGTTTAGTTGACCAATTACATGACCTTTAGGTTTTTGAAGTTGATTGTCACGAGGCAACATCCCCATTAAGTAGTTAACTAGTTAAAATTAGAAAAAAACGTGGTCTTCTTAAAGGGCCAATATGTAATTTGTTTATTGTATTTATCTTTTCTGGCAACAATGCTAATGCCAGTATTTTCTCCTTTTGAAATTTTCGTTCCACGACCGAATTCCGTGTGTTTTGTCCTATGTGTATGTAACCAGCGTGCTACAGATGCAGTTTTCCATCTAAACATCTCCCGGGATCCAAACTCTTCTCCCCCGCTTGAAAGCCCTTTGTTTTTTAGGATCCGTCCATCCACCTCTACCTCAACGCAAATCTTTGTGGTCTCATTCAGCGGCAGTGGGTGTGGGGCATGCGGTAATAAATATTTTTAATACATATAAATACAGAGCAATAGTTTTTATAGCTATATGTACAATTGGTTCATGAGAACAGCCCTGAATTAAGTGCTTTACGTAATTGATTAAATTACAGATTAGGTTTAACACTGAACCCCAAATCTATCTTTTGATTTTCAAACATTCAGCTCCTGTAAGGTTGAAGGTAAAATCATCCAGAAGAAAATATTCTTGAGTCTTATTCTGGCACAGTTCTGGGTAATGAGGGCACTGACTGTAGTTTTCTTAAACTAGAGGTATACATATAGGTGATTGCTACCCAATTCTTTATTGCACAGGAATATAATGGAAGTCCTATAGGCTGGAACATCAGACCTCATCTCTTTAATCTTCATGCAGCAGCTAAATGAAACAGGAGCTGTAGCCTCTGCATCTGTTCTGCTGATTGAAACAACATCCCAGGTTTACCCTCATACCCAACAGTGACAGACAACCAGACATATGAATATCAAACAGCAGCCAGCCACCAGTTCATTAAATGGGCAAACTGCTTTTACATCAATGGTTAGGGTTTGGGGAGTCACGTGATTGGCTAGATGGAGATGGCGGCTTGAGGCGAAGCTCCCAGCCCAACTTTTCCAAATAGTTATTTTATATGGTTCCTACTCCGGTATTCTACCACTGTTTGCACAACATAGTTACTTAAGGTGGAATCGCAAGCATAGCACAAAGCAGCAATACTGACACTATTGCAGAGGCAGTACTGGACAAACAAAAAAGCTACCTCGAGCCAAGCTTTCTCAGATCCAACAGGCGAGGGTCAACAATGATCAGAAGCTAACTGCTATCCATGCTCAACTAGAATGAATTCTACCGCTGAATTCAAGCCTTTGCTCTCTCAGATCGAACGTGAACTTCCTAAAAACTATTGTGGAAAGCAACTCAAATATTCTGGACAGCCATGCTTCTTGGAAGATGGAGGTGAAGCTTGGAGGACAGAAACCAGAGATGTAACATTTGCATCGTTGGGCTTAAAGAGAATCTATAAGGTGCTAATGCTATCCAGTTGCTCTCAAGCTTGCTGCCTCAATGGCTCCTGAATCTAGTAGATGTTCAGATCAAGATTATGAGAGCCCACTTAATTTACAGTGATAATCCTAAGTGTTAAAATTGAATTGAACTCAAAGAAGAACACCACTACCAGTCGCACAATGATTTTCAACGTGCTTTGTTACACAGCCATGCAGACAATTCTACAAGCTCCGCGCTCGTCATTGAGGGCAAAGAAAATGTGCCTCTCCCTGGATTTCAGCAACTACATTGTAAAAAGACGCCGGGCTTTTTATCGAGTCGTGGCGGATCAAGGGTCAAGGGTCTGGATCTTTTTCTGCTTTATCCAGCAACGCTGAAGATCAGGAAAAGTTACCAGTACAGAGCTTTCACCTCCGCCGAGAAGGCTGGGGACTGTGTGCTGTGCCCTGTCCTCCTGCGGCAGCGGGGAAAGCCGACGCTTCGGATTCAATCACAGAGGGCGCCATGGAGGAGGATCAGGACTGCAACAACTGTCTGATAAACATTGACCATTGGTTTGTCTTGTTCTTTTATTGTGTTCTGATTTTATCACACCGTTGTCTGATATGATTACAGAGACTGTGTTGCTGAATGTTCTGAATGCTACGTAAACCTAACATGTTAGCTTGGCCACTTCCAGGCTAGTTACCCTTACAATGTGCTTGCTGTGTTGTGCATTTTGTTTCTTGTTTCTGTTGACAAAAAATTCATTTAATTAATGTTAATATGGAACCATACTGTGACAGTCAGGTAATTATGGGCTGGTTTTCAATTTTTTGCTGCCCTGTATTCAGTCTTGATCACAGACCTACTTTGAGTGTTAGCCGTCTGGCTATGTTTCCCCCCTTTCTTTCACTTTCCCTTTTGTGTCACTGTCTTGTATGTTCTTGTTCTTTGTTTTACATGCTTTGTGTAATGAGGGCCTTAGATTTGGATGCACTATTGTTAGGATTTAACTAAATGAAAGGCATTAGCAATTTCCACATATACTCTCGTTTTGAACACAGCTTAATCGATAATGTGTGATCTTTCATTTATGGTTTGGATTTGTGGCTGACTCTATGCTCCTCATAAACGTACCAGTCATTGTCATTTCTTTAAAGCCGCTGGCTCAAGCAATTCGCTGATTATGGAGTCACCAATATGCATTTTGCGTAATACACAGAATTAACTATCATTATTTGCGGACAATTTTTTGGTATTTTTTAGAAAACCTATCTCAGTCTCTCCTTCACTCTATATCATTAGTCGAGGAGTATGGATGGAGGCTTATTAGGCTTTAGAATGAACTGGCTAAAGTCTGCCTTACTTCATTTAAATGATTCTGCCCTCAACGCAACCCTCTCTGCCAACATCCACATTGTTAAGCAGTTTCAATATTTAGGCATTGAGGTCTACCCCTGCTTAAACCAGATCATTCAACATTACTATTCTGACTCTTAATCTTACTTTTACTCTGAACAACGTTTTGAATGATATGGAAAAATAGATGGGTCTCCCCATGTTGATTCAAGCCCATATCTCAGTGGTTAAAATTAAAGTTTTACCCAGGGTACATTTTGTGAGCTCTACGCTACCTCTCTCCGCTCCTGTTGGCTACTGGTGTAAATTACAATCAGCTGTATCTAAATTTATCTGGAAAGACAAGCGGCAACAGGGTACCTCAAACAGGGCAAGTTTTAAATGCGTTTTTAGCCTCTAAACATGTTCAAAATGTCATTACACGTACCTACCCAAGTGCAGTGATTCCTTCAGAGGGAACACAGTGAATCTGACTGCAGTAGATGTGACAGAAAGTCATACAAGTTGTGATAATCCATACCTCTCTTTATTTCCTGTTTTCAGTCCACACTAGTTGATTGTCAAACTCATACAATTAAATATTCCAAAATGTATTTTTTCCACAAAACAACAATTTGCTATTTTTATGTCCTTAGTAATGAATATGTAGAAACAGGCTGTAACCTACCCGTTGTTTTGTGGAAAAAAAAACATTTTAGGGTATTGGATTGGATGAGTACAACAATGAACTACTGTGGACTTCACTGAAAACAGGAAATAAACATAGGTATGGATTAACACAAGTTTTATGCCTTTCTGTCACACCTGCTGCAGTCAAGATTCACTGTGTTCCCTCGGTAGGAATCACTGCACATGGGTAGGAACTTGTAATTACATTTTGAACATGTAGAGAGGCTAAGAGGTTTAAACAGGTTCGAAACGTGCCCTGTTTAAGCCTGTTACGTTGCTAAGTCTAGCAAGAGGATAACAAGGTGTAGGCAGCGCTGATTGTTTTGGTTTTTCTTGCTACTGAAAGCACTCAAAATTTCCACAGAGCTATATGTGGAAATAGATCGGAATTCCCCTTTAAAACCCTTCTTTAATCCAGATTTGTTCGTTCTGTTTGTTGGCATACCTTAAAAAGTGCTACGACAGAGACGTTCTTTTTGCCAATGTTTCTAATAAACATTGCCAGCTACGCTTTGGCCCCATAGTGTCTTATTTTATCAATCCTTGGAGATTAGCTGAAACATTCTGCCACATAGCTTTTTAACTGGCACACCCCCCCTCCATTATTTATTAATACAGCACTTCTGATTGGTGGGAGGCTAATACGAGCCCCACAATGGGAACAAAGGGGAGATCATCATCTAAAAGACATTTTTGGCGAGGTTGGCTTGTTAACCTTCTCTGACACACAAAATGCATTCAGTCTACCACGTACCTCTTTTTTCTTTTAGCTTCAATTAAGATCAGCACTAAAGACGTACGATGTCCCCTGGCAGATATGAAGGTAAATATGGTGCAAAAGTGAGAGCGAGCGGATGCGATGTGAGCACTTGTAAAATAGGACTTGAGAGCGCAGATATGATGTGAGCACTTGTAAAATATGACTTGAGAGCGCGTAGATGCGATGTGAGCACTTGTAAAATGGGACTTGAGAGCGCAGATATGATGTGAGCACTTGTAAAATATGACTTGAGAGCGCGTAGATGCAATGTGAGCACTTGTAAAATGGGACTTGAGAGCGCAGATGCGATGTGATCTGATCTCCAGCGGGACACAGAGAACTCCAGACCCGGTAGCAGTGGAACAGCCCTCCCGGAGCCCACCGCCAGTGTTGGTGGAATAGCAAGCTAGCGTTAGCGAACTAACCAACAAGCACACTTGCAAATAAATACAATTTAATTTAAAAGTCAGGCGTTATACACACTGACGGCGGTTCGTCCGCGGCTGCAGGACCTGGAGCTCACCAGCAGTGTTTCAGTTTGACTGTTAAAAGTGTTAGGATAACTAAAATGTATGTATTTATAAGCGGGGTTAGTTTGCTAACTTGCTATTCCAACATCACTGGGGGTGTGCTCCGGGGGGGCTGTTCCTCTGCTACCGGTTCTGGAGCTCTCCGTGTCCCGCTGTAGATCAGATCACATCGAGGTCGGCAGCGGAGCTTTCTAGCGATGTTTCCACGCAGGCCGAGCCCCACTGACGGTGGCCCGTCTGCAGGACCTGGAGCTCACCGCCAGTGTTTCAGTTGGACTGTTAAAAAGTATTGAGGTAATTAAAAGGTATTGTATTTAGAAGCGGGCTGGCTGCTAGTTAGCTTACGCTAGCTTTCATGCTACATAAATAAGCCGGACAGAGTTGTCCCTCATCAGGCGATAAAAACCCTGCTGTCCCCTGGCGTCCTGTTGGCTCAGAGCTCCACAGAGTAAGTCCACAGGTACAAATTACTTTTGCACCAAATGTATCACAAGAAGTGTTGCAAAACTCGAGAGCGCAGACTCGTCGCTGTGTGATGCGAGAGAGCACACTGCAGCGACAGATACGAGAGGTTGTGATCACTGAGTTGTGGTTGTACTGGAAAAGTGACTTAAGTGAAAAAAACACACACAAAAAACACGAGTACAGATTTTTTTCACAAGCTCTCAAGTCATATTTTACAAGTGCTCACATCGCATCTGCGCTCTCAAGTCCCATTTTACAAGTGCTCACATCGCATCTACGCGCTCTCAAGTCACATTTTACAAGTGCTCACATCGCATCTGCGCTCTCAAGTCCTATTTTACAAGTGCTCACATCGCATCTGCGCGCTCTCACTTTTGCACCATATTTACCTTCATAGGCAGAGGCCTTTGCCCATCCATCATATCCAGAAGTTATTTACTGTGCAGCCTAAAAACTGTGTTATGGTATCTAGACTTTATCAGTTCATAGTGATATCTGGCTGCTCTGCCCTTCCTATCGAGAGGATCTGGGCATGCGATTTCCCAGACCCCGCTCTCGAATGGCATGGTTTGGTCTAGCATTCCAAAAGTATCACGCAATCCAGACCATTAGCAGATTCACTATAATGTCATTCATAGGACATTTCTCACCGCTGTGAAAATGCACCACATGCAAATAAGTAACAGTCCTTTTTGCACTTTCTGCCCAATAAAAGGCACATATCTCCGCATGATCTGGGAGTCATCTCCCGTTGGTTCGTTCTGGAACAATATTGCCTCCAAAATGTCCTTGTTAATGTTACTTTGCCTGTTACTGTCAATTTCTTGAATCTGAATGACCTGTCACAGCCTTTCACTTCTCCGGGACTCGTAAACGTGTTGCGTTTACTGGACTTACAGCTGCGAGTAGAAGTATTGCAACCCGTTAGAAGCCACCTCACAACCTGTGTATGTGCAAGTGGATGTAGTATCTATGGAACTCTTCATGGAGCGCATGCATGGAACTGCGGGAAAGACTCTGGAAACTTGGCAGAACATTGCTGAATCTATGAGGACCGGGCTGTAACCTTGTGCTACAGGCCGGACCTCTAACTTGCGCAGATGGTTGGTCTCTTGTCTTGTCTGTTCATGTGCGTGTTTGTGTGTCTCCCTCCCGTCTTTCCTCTCTGTTTTTATCTTCTTCTTTTTGTACTTGTACCTGTGATGTGTTCTTTGTCTCAGTGTATTGTTTGTAATTATTTGTCATTGATTGTTCCTTAAATACAATGAGGAAAATAAGTATTTTAACACTCTACTATTTTGCAAGTTCTCCCACTTAGAAATCATGGAGGGGTCCGAAATTGTCATTGTAGGTCCATGTCCACTGTGAGAGACATAATCTAAAAAAAGAAATCCAGAAATCACAATGTATGATTTTTTAAACTATTTATTTGTATGATACAGCTGCAAATAAGTATTTGAACACCTAAGAAAATCAATGTTAATATTTGGTGCAGTAGCCTTTGTTTGCAACTGCAGAAGAGATTTTGTCCCACTCCTCCACACAGATCTTCTCTAGATCAGTCAGGTTTCTGGGGGGTTGCTGAGAAACAAGGAGTTTGAGCTCCCTCCAAGGATTCTCTATTGGGTTTAGGTCTGGAGACTTTCTAGGCCACGCCAGAACCTTGATATGCTTCTTACAGAGCCACTCCTTGGTTATCCTGGCTGTGTGCTTTGGGTCATTGTCATGTTGGAAGACCCAGCCTCGACCCATCTTCAATGCTCTAACTGAGGGAAGGAGGTTGTTCCCCAAAATCTTGCATTACGTGGCCCCGGTCATCCTCTCTTTAATACAGTGCAGTCGCCCTGTCCCATGTGCAGAAAAACACCCCCAAAGCATGATGCTACCACCCCCATGCTTTACAGTGGGGACGGTGTTCTTGGGATGGCACTCATCATTCTTCTTCCCCCAAACACGGTTAGTGGAATTATGACCAAAAAGTTATATTTTGGTTTCATCTGAGCACATGACTTTCTCCCATGACTCCTCTGGGTCATCCAAATGGCCATTGGCAAACTTAAGACGGGCCTTGACGCGTGCTGGTCAAAGCAGGGGAACCTTCCGTGCCATGCATGATTTCAAACCATGACGTCATAGTGTATTACCAACAGTAACCTTAGAAACGGTGGACCCAGCTCTTTGCAGGTCATTGACCAGTTCCTCCCGTGTAGTTTTGGGCGGATTTCTCACCCCTTGTTATGATCATTGAGACCCCACGAGGTGAGATCTTGCATGGAGCCCCAGTCCGAGGGGGATTGACAGTCCTGTTTAGCTTCTTCCATTTTCTAATGATTGCTCCAACAGTGGACTTTTTTTTACTAAGCTGCTTGGCAATTTCCCCGTAGCCTTTTTCAGCCTTGTGGAGGTGTACAATTTAGTCTCTAGTGTCTTTGGACAGCTCATTGGTCATCGCCATGTTAGTAATTGGATTCCTACTGATTGTATGGGGCGGCAAGGTGTCTTTATGCAGTTAACGACTTCAAACAGGTGCATTCAATTTAGGATAATAAATGGAGTGGAGGTGGACATATTGAAGGCAGACTAACATGTCTTTAAGGGTCATAATTGTAGCTGATAGACAGGTTTTCAAATACTTTTTTGCCGCTGTATCCTACAAATAAATAGTTTAAAAATCATACATTGTGATTTCTGGATTTTTTGTTTTTTAGACTACGTCTCTCAGAGTGGACATGCACCTACGATGACAATTTCAGACCCCTCCATGATTTCTAGGTGGGAGAACTTGCAAAATAGCAGGGTGTTAAAAGTGTATGCCTATTGTAGCATACACTGGGATGCTAGGCTATCGCCGCTCCAGCTCCTCGAGGTCATTCTCATGCGATTCCACGGCAGTCTCAGTTGAAGAAACTCATTCAGTAATGTCTGTTAGAGCTGATTTAAGGTTGGCTAGAGACATTTTAAGCATGTCAAATCTATCATCCATGGCAGTTTTTAGTTTATTCGCTGCTATAACATCTTCGTTTGTAGCTGGGACCTTAGCACTAATAACGTTAGCCTTAGCACTAGCTTTACCTTTACTTTACTACCTTTTCCTCTTATGCTAGAACTAGATCATGCTAACATGCTCATAATACAAAAATTATAGGCTAGCTAATAAAGTAAGGCAGGTATAATGTTTAACATGTTCACCATCTTAGTTTAGCATGTTAGCATGCAACGTGCATGAATGTGGTTCCTTAAAATATTCTATGAAAATGTATGCACACAAAACTACGCGGCAGTCGGCCGGTCACGTGTGGCCTGCTACAGAGGCCGGCTTCAAGACACTGAGTGGCAGTTGCTAGCCGTGCGGCAGTTGCTAGCTGTGTTTAGCCGACACAGAGCTTTGTGAGGTTGGTTACAGAGCTCAGTCATATCAGCGGCAGTTGGTAGTTGTAGTAATTGAGAATAGGAAGCTATGAGCTAGGTACAGATGCCAGCTACAGAGCTCCATTGTGTCGTTGGCAATTGGTAGTTGAGTTACCAAGAATATGGGACTTTGAGTCAAGTACAAGCCACTGCGAGCTGATGGTTGTTTCCCCGGACACAGCTGTTAAGTTAAGGCACCAAAATAATTAGTTATTTTCAGGGAAAAGATCCTTGTTTCGATTAAAACACTACCATGTGTGCATTTCCTGGGTGAAAGTCTTTTGTTTTCCCCGGGAAGCAAACACAATCCACATCGTGCTTATACAGCAGCAGCCACTGTGGTCCATACAGCAGAAACAAAACATAGAATACTTACAAATTTCAGTGCCGTTAGCATGCTAACATGTGCTGGTCATTAAGTACAGCAAAGGCTGATTGGAATGCCATTAGGTTTGACAAGGTGATGGTGCTAGAAAGTCAGGCAATAATTGTAACAAAGTTATTACATTTAATCTTCAGGGGGACATGAATGTTTGTGAAGTGTTGGCTGGTCAATAGAAGAAGGCTGGAATGTTCAACAAGTGCCATTTACTTTAACAGCATATAAAACAACACTTCTTAGTAGCTGTTATATTAGCACTGTACATCTAGTAGTCACCATCTTTACTCACCTACTCTTATACTCAGTGTGTCAACCAGGGGTTGATGCCTAGACCTTGAGTTGTCTGATTTATTTGGGTTCTAAAAGGTAATTTTTTTTTAATTATGCACCAACAACGTCCTCAGTGTCTGGGACAAAAGCTGTTGCTACAAATTATGAGCACCCTGTAATCGCTGTCATGTTGTACTAATCTAATTGTGGTTTGAAAAATGGCCATCATGATTGCCTCGTTGTCATAATTAAGTTAACTCTTTCATAACTACACCTCTGAGCTAAAGGCCAAGATAATATAAATGTCATCCTACAAGCATTGAATTATATTTCCATATCCCCTTTATCAAATTTCACCCATGAATGATCGTTACTCTAAACCATCGCACCAAGGAATGAGCTGCTGAAACTTATCTTCTTCTTTCAGGCAGGTGATGTTGGAAATGCTGCTTTTTCCAACAACTTACTTCTCAGATATTGATGTCAGCTGTTTTCTTCTAACATTTTGATGGAGGGCAATATTACCCACAAAGAGAGAGAGAGAGAGAGAGAGAGAGAGAGAGAGAGAGAGAGAGAGAGAGAGAGAGAGAGAGAGAGAGAGAGAGAGAGAGAGAGAGAGAGAGAGAGAGAGAGAGAGAGAGAGAGAGAGAGAGAGAGGCAAATCTCTCTCTTTCACTTTCCTCCTGATAAGCTGCACAATAACCACTCTGTCAGTCTGCCGCCACCAGGACTGAGATTTCAATTTTGCAAGGCCGTCCCCAGACGCAGTCACAAGTTGACATTAAAGTTCCGCAGCAGGCAGTGAGGGTCTGCTCTGCAGTAGCACTTTGACAGCTTGCTTCTCAAATAATTTTTGAAAAGGTGAAAGATTATGCAGCAGTCCCAGTATCCATCACTGCCAGCAACTTGCGGCTCTTCCCACACGGTGCTGCCCTGCATGAGTGAGTGATTAAGCACTGGGAGCCTTCGGGCCTCTGCAATGCTTCCCCTCGATCACATGTACCTCTTCCTTTCTGAGGCATTGTCTGCGAGTCACTGGAGACTTTTGTTTTGGTTAACTTGTCCCTTAGTCAGGAAAAGACACAGCTCAGAATAGGATGCAGAAGAAGAAGAATGTGCTCTGCATTCTCATATATTTGGTTAGGTTGCAATTGTTGAAAAGAAAACAGGTTGTGGAGCTGTAGCATATAGAGAAAAATGCTATCTGATGTCTTATCTTCATTTGATCTTACAGGCATTGTCCACTGGGCCATCTCTGCTGTTTTCCGGCTGAGTTACGGTTTCTTTCCATCCTCCGTCACATGCCATACCACACTGGGAGCGTATCAGAAGCGGAGCGTCTTGCTACCTGACTCACAGATTTTATTGTCTTTACAGTCTTTTACAGTCTTTACAGAACAATTGCGCGGCTGGTAGAAAATCAAGCATTGACTTGAATGGCCGCGATGGCTGGCCCAGCGCCGCTTCAAGAAACCCAGCAGAGAAATGCCCAGTAGAACATGCCTGTTACAGTCACAGAAGTAACTTCAGAGAGTAGGAAGAAAATAGAAGTTCAAAAGAAAGTAGCCCATTCAAAAGGAATGCAATTTGACTTCAATGCATTTTGGCATCCAGCCTTCTTTATTAAGTTACCAGGTGGGAGCACCAGGTGCTTTAAATTGTTTCACCCCAATCCTGTGGCTTTAACTTCCTGAAGAAGGCTGGATGCAAGAAACTCTCTGATCTCTTCTGTTCTTCAATGATAAATAAGATCTAGAAAATTTTCCAGAATAACCTTGAATTTACTGTATGCTCAAAAAGTATGGTGAAAGCATAAAAAGGCAAACTCAAGCACATTAAGCAACAACAGATGGGCTTATTGACCTGAATGTAATATTACCTGGTAATACTAACACAATGTAGAGTCCCACTTTACACATTATTTAAGACTTGACGTACTCCGGTAATAACTCAATTCACATCTGGAAGGGCTTTGAAACTGAACTTGCCATTCTAATTACCCCTTTTATTACCCTTTCTGCTCAAGGAGGTTTGTTTCTGCTAGCCATCCACAACATATCTGCTGCATTGCTTCCTGATTTCCCGAAAATACTGAACGTCCCAAAGCCATAGTCACAGAAAGCACGCATGTAAATCGCCAAAAAGAAAATTATTAACGCATAAACTTTGACAGTCTTAGTAGAAATATAAGATTCTTTATGAATATGGCCAGCAATGATTTACAGTTTACTGGGATTTTGTGTGGATGTGAGCAAGTTACAGGATTAAAGGTTATTGCATTATTTGGAAAACATATATTCATTACTCTGCTGTAAATAATTTGGAACAAGATTATTGTGCGTTATTTGTGCATCCACTAGACCATTTGCATAATGTTAATGGCTTATTGGTCTTTGCGTGTCTTTGTTGGTACGGTGTGCTGCAAATAGAGTGATGGCATATTAGTTTTTCTCCTAGAGCAGCAGAAGTACATGCAACGGTCCTGGCTACATCAACCACAGAACCAACCCAAATTTAGAAAAACCTCAGACAGATTCGATTGGCAACATGTGCACTGACAGTATTTAAAGGAGCAGTAAGCACAAGGTAAATAATACTAGCTTGGCAGCTAATGCTACTTCTAACTGGCACCCACTCTTTCTGGTTAGTGAAGGTATGTACTGTTTTAATTACAGGAGCATGTTGCATAGGGCATTATTGAAAGTATTACATTTAGATTGATGAAAAAGATCAAGGAACTGACGTAAACACTGAAAAGGTCCTCCCCCAAAAATGTATGGAATCAGGTTTGAGTTGCAGTGAGTTAAAGATTAATTTATATAATCTTGTATGCATTTGGTGACTGTGTATCCACATTCGTATTGCATCGTTTGAGAGGGAGAGATATACACCCCTGATGAAACAAAAAGTATCTTTCACTTCTGAATTCATACCATTTACTGCAGATAAGCATCGATGGAAGTTAATAAACCACAGTCCAATATCATTGAAAGTTGATAATACATGGTAACTACTAGCTAGTCTATGCCTGGCACACTCACCTCTAGATTGACTCACCAATAAGCCACAGATTGGGGTGCTAAGTTGAGTTATTTTGTTTGCTCCGTAGTAAATCTCTGGAGGTCACTCAGTTAATTGAGACCTATAGCTCGAGCCTTTGGCTGGGAACATGGTGGCAGTATGACTGATCAGCAGTGTAGTCCTCTGTGTCGACTGTTTATGAGCAGGGGAAAAAGGTGGTGCAAGTCAAGGGTTCATGGTAAATTAACCAGCAGCCATCTGCCCCACTCAGATGGTGGAAGTTTAGTCCCTGTCTGATTGCAGCAGGGCGCCCAGGCTGAAAGAGCATATGCTAAATCCGAGTCAGTATTAAACAAATTGTTTGGTAAGTTGCAACCGCGGGGCATATTATAATAGATTGCTTTGTGAAATGGACTTTTAGAATAAAATCATCACTCAAAAGTGTTTTCAACCCCTTTAAGCAATAAAACAGGCATGCTCACTAGATTACCGAAAAGATTGGTCTCCGGAATTGGACACGGTTTGGAAATGGGCAGTAGGTACAGATGTAATATCTGGATGAGAACAGACTTTAGCTGTGAAAGGCATTAGCTGTTAACAAATGGCTGGCCTTCTTGGGGTCGAATCAGGTGTTAAAATTGAAGAAGTTAGTGTACACAGGGAAAGACTTTGCCTTTTGTTTCCCCTTGAAGAGGACCTTGGTAAGCAAGGTTTTAATAGATCTATTTTAGGATTGGGGGAGTAGCTAATATAACACACAGCCGAGAGCAACAGCTTGAGAACTGCAATTGCAGGGCTCGTTAGAAGGAAGAGCTGGAAAGCACAGAAAGTGAGAAAGAGGGGGACAACGTGCTAAATCACATCTGCCAGAAACACATTTCCGATTAACGGTTATGATGATGTCTGGAAATCCGCTATTTGTCTGTAAGGGTTGCCTACTGTCTGAGTTTTGGAGTGAGCACTGAAAAACAGCACTGTGTCGTCTTTCGTCAGCACAAGGTCAAAAGAAACTAAGTGATCAATATAGTGAGAAGAATCCATGAGAGGTTCAGGTAGCCAAAAATGATTATGTTTTTGTATGTATTTAATGGCAACATTGTGTTAAATGCGTTCATACAAGCAATACTTTTATGAATATTTAACTTGACCCTCACTAAATGAAAAAAAAAAAGATCCTTGGATCCATCATAAAAAACAATGTTGTTCAGAAGCTAAAATGCATTAAAATGTTTAGAATTAAGCTGCTAAAAGCAGCCTCCTTAGTCATTAAAGTTTATTGTTAAAGAAAAAACCATAATTAATACAATACATAATTGAAAAAGCAATAGCCTACATGGACTGGCAGAGGGGAAGTGAAAATAATTAATTTGGGTGGCTGTGGGTGGATGATTTATGCGTGAAAGCAGAAACAGATGCATGGCCAATCCACTGATGAGCGAATGGGTGAACTTGTTTTGGGTCAGTGTTCTCGGTTAAAAATAAACCAATCTCCCGTGCACTGTATAACTTTGGATTCGGTGATCCATTTATTCACAGCTCTGTATACATGCTACTGTAATGTCGGAGGAAAAAGTGAAGTTCTAATCATGTGACACAGATGTGTGAGGGCCACATCAAAGATTTTACAGAACATATCTGTAGATTATTAAGCAGTACATTGAGTTAAATAATATATTAAAACCTAAATTTCAACATTTACTATGAAAATCAACACCTTGGCAGCTAATTTACACAATCTTTCTCTCGTATTTTACTCCGAAAGAACAATGCGGAATTTCCTAGAATTCAAAGTGGCACTTCTTTAGATTAACCATGCTCTCTTAGCATGTAATTAATCATGCTAAGCTACATAAAGTTATCTTGTATCTACTCATAAAACTATTCCACATTTTCATAATGACTTGGGCCAGCTGACTCAGTGTTAGTATTAAAACCTGTCAAACCTCAGTGTTAGTTCTCAGCTCTCTTTGCTTCTCTGTTCTGTATTTTAGACAGATATCCAGGCCAGTACTTTTCTGGCCCGGATATCTGTTACCTTTCGCTTTCTTTGTGTTGTAATTCTAAACTCCGGTGGATTTATGAGGATTAACTGCTCCTCACATGTCTGCAGGGTAAATCCAGACAGCTAGATAGACTATCTGAACAATTTGAGTTTCAAGTTGCACAACTAAAACAACTTTTTAACAGAAAAATGTTCTACAAAAACAAGTTCCTTCCTGAGGCCATTTTGCAGCGGCAACGTGGCTATGTCTGACACCTAGCACCGCCCAAGACAATTGTGATTAGTTTAAAGAAATGCCAATTAACCAGAGCAGGTTTTCTCCCATCCTGGACAGTATGAGATAGGCTTACATGATACATAATCTTTGGTTTGTCCTATCATGTTGTAAAGAATTTTAGTATAACATTAAAGCTATGGTGCGTAGTTGCCCCCCAAGGAGGAATCTCAGTAATGACATCAAAACTGTCGGCACGTGCACATGATACAAGCCTTCCATGATTGTGCACGTGCCTCAACCCCCAACCCTCCTCCATGCAGTCGCTAGTAGCAAAGGAGGACATGGGTGATTCATGATGGACATGATTATCTTCACTCAAGTTTCTGCACGGGAAAGTCACCAGGCAACATAATCTTCTGAACATAGTCATACTGAGAAATATATAGTGAGTTGTGTGGAGCTGATAGTCTTTATTAGCTTTGTTGCAACTCATTTGGCAATGGCTTAAACGTAACCGACATTCATTAATATCAAAAGGTTACGCACTAAAGCTTTAATGTACTGAAGAGCATGTGTACAATGTGTTTGTTGCACATTTAAAAAACAAATTGCTCTCAACATTAATACCTCTCTGAAGAGCTTTCTCACCAGGAGAAGCACTTTGTTAATATATGTTGCTCAGCCTGAAACTATCTTCAGGGCCTGTTCAAACAAGACATGCACTAGACGCAGAGCAGGCATGAAGTATAATGGACTTTTCTTTCGACAGCCATGGTAGTGGATGGGATTGAAAACAGCTGCTGTGGGACATCACGGAGTTCATGTTTTCCTTCTTGTGCATTGATTCATTTTGACATACTGTCAGCTAACCTAGCAGAAACAAATGTTGTAATTCAATCTAAGGAAAGGGCTACCTTTAAATCAAAATTTAAAAGTAGGCACTTTTCAGATTTGAAGAGTTGAGCCTCTGATTCTGGTTCTTCTACAGCTTAGATCAGCAAGAAACTCGCTAAACTGAATCATGAGTCAATATGATTTACAACTGCTTCTTTGATAAAAGTCGAACTATGTGTACATTTGGTGTACATACAAAATATGGGGAAATAAATTCATTATGACACCCAAATTGCAAAGAGATAAAATAGAAACATATTAGATGTATATTTTAGCATCCAGGGGAAGATTACATTTTGTCACTTCTTATTTGAAACAAACTGCTCACACAGGACATGCAGTATATTGAATAATGGTATTTATACCAGTACTGTAATATTTTAATTGTTTTACAATTAGATTTTTCTCTGACTTTGTAAAAATCCTGTAGGATATTAACATCAAGCCACTGTAATTTTATCTTTTTCTGTTCTGATAAGTTGTTTTTAGTTTAAACCTATGATGGCCATCCTTTAGTTTTATGCAGAGAAATAATACGGATTTAAGTATTGGTAAGAAAAATCACAGTTAGAAATTACCCATAACTCACTTTACTTCCACTTGCTTTTCAATGTGACCTAGCCCACACCATTCATCACAAATGAAAGTGTCTCATGTTAAAAACCAAAAGATCAATTTTTTTTTATTTTTTTTTACACACCATCCTTCATATTTCTTCTAATAGAGTTTCATATGCCTTTACATTCTGCAGACAACAGAATGTAAAATACAGGGTTTGTACACCTTTTCCAAGGTCAAATTCAAGCACTTTTCAAGCACTTTCATGGTCCATTTTAAAGTTTTTATAGCACCTTACACCACCAAAAATTCCATACTAATACGTAATCAAAATTATTATTTAACTTATATGTCAAATTAAAAGACTTAATGCTATAAAACAGCCAAAATTGTGTTTCAAAATATCAGAAGGAACACATATTTAAGCAAAACACAAGTTTTATTTTCAATATGTATCATTGTCTGAGCAGACTTTGCTTGCTATCTAACCTGCCTGAGTCAATACGGAAAGTGGGATGATTTGAGCGAAATGACATGCAGATGGGTCATTCTGCGCACCCTCTTAGATTTTACTGAAAGTTTATGCTAACCTTAATGTCAGTCTTTTCACACCTTTTCCAAATCTAGGGCATGCTTTACAAACCTGTGATGGTTCAGTCATATTGACATTTTTGTCTTCCACCCTACAAAGTGTGGGCTGCCTGTCTCACTCTCTAACCTGAATAACACCTTTCCATTAAATTAATGTCCAGATATTGCTTTCCAGATAATGTGATTTTCAGGTTGTAAAACTAAAGTAATTTCAAGGGCTGAAAATATGAAGACATAGGATTTCAACAGAAATATTTTACAGGCCACATTCTTCACATATACAAGGTTTGATCAACATCTGAAACAGTAAACAACAACCTGTAATTACATTTTAACCCAGAAGACTCCAAAACATAAAGAAAAAATTAAAATGTTTATTTCATTGCCAATACATATACATTTATCTACTGGGAAAGGGCAATGTAAATATTATATAAGGCTATCCTCAAGCTAACAGTATCTACGCAGCTAGTAATGTTCAGTCAGCGTTCTGATGTTAAACTGTGTGTTAAAAGAGCGGTGCAGTTAAATCACAGGTTTCAGGTGTGTATGGTACCGTCTGGATGGTTTCAAGGTAACGATAGGTAGCTGACATTAGCAGATAAGCCCGTATAACATTACATTATCACACCAAGCAGGGACAGATTAAAAATTCCATGTGCCCAAGGCAACAAGACTCAAGACCCCCCCCCCACTGCCCCAAAGCAACAACAGCAAAGTCACTATTATCCAGAGCATATAGCCTATTCTTCCATAATAACATATCAGGCTTCTGCACAGCTCAGTGGAGATGTATTTACAATAGCCTCCACATTTATAAAGTGCATTCAAGAGACAGAACAGATTTAATATCATTTTTTTCCGATTAATCTTTCACAGAACTTTGTGGCTACAAAGTAATTATTAAATATTTTGGAATATTTAATAAAAATGGAAAAAAAATGTAAACCATTGGCTACATTGTTGCTTATAGTTTAAAGTCAAGATCACCTTTATTGTTTTAGTTTCACAACTATATCTTACTATATTTTTTGTTGATGCATTACTAAACAAAATATTGTTACTATTATAACAAATGGGCTTTACAACTGGTCTCTTCAGCTTCCTCCTCCTGATCACTAACTACATCTGTCCCTCTCTCTGTATCTGCAGCCTCCTCTTCCTCCCTTTCATCTTCATGTTCCTCCTCCTCATCACTAACTGCCTCTGTCCCTCTCTCTGTATCTGCAGCCTCCTCTTCCTCCCTGTCATCTTTATATTCTTCCTCCTCGTCACTAACTGCCTCTGTCCCTCTCTCTGAATCTGCAGTCTCCTTTTCAACCCTCACATCAATTCTTCCTTATTTCTGCATCTCCTTCTGTGGTCTTCTCCAGTTTACTGCCTTCTTCTTCATTTCTCTCCTGTGCACTAGGCCTTACTCAGAATTTGAATACAAATGATCGGTCTCAGCACACACTGTGGCGTGTTGTAACGTACGCCACCGAAACAGCGACCCTCTTAATGTTTTGAATTTTAACATGCCACACAGCAAAAAGTCCAGTGTTGAATTAACTCCCACAGAGTTGATTTCAACACTTTTTGAGGGTTTATATAGGTCCACACTCTCCAGAGTTAAATTAACACTTTCAAAATAGTTAAACAATTAACACTCTGCCAGAGTTCCTTTTTTAACTCGTGAAACAGAGTTATAGTAACACTGAGGGATTAGACAAGTAACACTGCTCCGAGTTCCTTTCTTTTTAACTTTTTGGGTAGGGTTAATTTCACTCCCTAAAGTGTCAATTATCTACTCTGATAAAATGTTAAAATGTATTGTAAATGTATTAAATATATACTTATATTAATAATAAGTAATCACAATAAACAATTATTTTCATAAACATTTATTTGAGCCTTTTGTCCCTTGCAGTCAAGTGAACTAAAACA
>NC_048411.1:6246864-6261266 GCF_013103735.1 Etheostoma cragini | reverse complement strand
TTAAAATTACACTCTGGGAGTGAAAATCAACTCGGAAATGTTTTACCCTAAAATTTCAACACTCCAATTTTTGCTGTGCAGTTAGAAATATTTTGTATTATGCTAATCTTGTCTTTACTAAAATCAAAACTAATCAAAGGGCAGAATGCTCTTACAAATCTCAAGGGAGCAATTTGACTTTTAGCTAGCGTAGGCTAATAGACACGCGGTTGTTGATGCTGACTCGCCTTTAGCATGCATTACATTCATTACAAATCAAACATTTGTTTAAACTTCACCTGGGGAAACTGACTTCAATTTACAAGGCTCTGGTGGGGGGGGGGCAGCTCAGTAGCCCCAGTCTTAGCCGAGATGCAGGGCCACCGCACCGCTTTCGACTCACTGACAGGCTGTGGAGAAGTTTGTTTTATATTGGACGTTGTCTATTAGACACATAAAAAAAAGAAAAAAAAAAGAAAAACATTATGGAGTTTAACCTTCCAATATCAAACCAACTGTATGTACCATGTACTCCATTCTTATTTAATGTTTTTCCTATTGTAGATGTGTCAACAAAAGATTTCTGTAGGTCTTTAGCTGACAATCTAGGATTCTTCTTTATCTCATGAAGCATTCTGCGCTGTGCTCTTGCAGTCATTTGTACAGGAAGACCACGCCTAGGGAGAGTAGCAACAGTGCTAAACTTTCTCCATTTGTAGACAGTCTGTCTTCCTGTGGACACATGAACATCAAGGCTTTTGGAGATACTTTTGTAACCCTTTCTAGATTCATGCAAGTCAAGTAGGCCTTCTGAGAGCTCTTTTCTGCAAGGAATGGTTCACATAAGACAGTGCTTCTTGAAACAAGTAAACCCAAAAGAGGTGTGTGTTTTGAAAGGGCAGGACAGTTGTCAGCAACACATCCAACATCATCACACTGATTGGAGTCAAGGTTGGCTCACTCCTGGTTGCAATTAGCTCTTAGAGAGCTCATTAGGCTAGGGGTTCACATACTTTCTCCTCCCTGCACTGTGAATGTTTACATGTTGTGTTCAATTAAACCATGGCCACATCTAATGTTTGTGTAGTATTATTTTCAGCAGACTGTGTTTTCTATTGTTGTGACTTAGATGAAGTTCAGAGCACATTTTATTACCAATTCATGCAAAACTCGTAATCCTAAGGGGATCACATACTTTTCGATGTTTAACGATCACTCTAGTCTTTTCTCATTATTCGGATAACTCAAGTCATTTGTTGTTACGAGGAAAGGGGAGTCACGGACAAAAGCTGCCCATTCCCTCACATCAAAAACAGGTAGCATCTGTTCTTGTTTCACTGTCTAGAACATACAGACTCAAGCACAGTACAGACTGCAACAAAGATTGGATCATCTTGAAAAGGCTAAGTTATTTTGTAAAATTCTTTCAATATCACTCTGTCCAATCAAGGGTCTTCCCTGTCATCTTATGTTAAATCTCAAAATGCTGCACATTTCAAAATAGTAAAGAAGTCACACTGCAGATCACTTCAGATTAAAATTAACATATGCTACCACACAACTCAGGAAATAGAATTCAGAATCATCATCATTATCATCACTTTATTTATAAAGCGCTTTCACATCAGCAGTAGCCGAACAAAGTGCTGTACATGAAGGCAGCAAACATAGCAGTCACAATGTCATAAAAATAATAAACTGGGGGTGAAGATCTACCCAATAACACTATATAAAAACAGATAAGATCAAGTCTCTGTTTGGGTGGAAAGCCAAAGTGTAGAAGTGAGTTTTAAGAAGAGTTTTAAAAATCGGTATTGAGGAAGCCTGACAAATGGTCAAAGGTAGGGCATTCCATAACTTAGGAGCACAAACAGAAAAGGCCCTGTCCCCTCTAAGCTTCCGCTTGGATCCGGGGACGACCAGGGGCAACTGGTCAGCCGACCGCAGTGACCGGGAGAGAGTGTAGCGGTTGAGTAGCTGAGTTAAATAAGACGGGGCAAGACCGTTTAAAGCTTTAAAAGTAAACAAGAGGATTTTAAAATGGACTCTAAAATGCACAGGCAGCCAGATAAGTGAAGCTGGACAGGAGTGATGTGTTCTCTCTTCCGGGTTCCAGTCAAAACTCGTGCAGCAGCATTTTGGACTAGCTGCAGACGTGCGAGTAGGGATTTACTGAGTCCAAAATAAAGGGAATTACAGTAAACCAGCCGTAAAGAAATGAAGGCATGGATTACGGTTTCTAACTGCTGCCTGGAAAGGAAAGGTTTCACCTTTACCAGCTTCCTTAGATGAAACAAAGTTAATTTGACTGTGGCATTGATTTGGCTGTCCAGTTTAAAATCACTGTCCAGTCTAAAACCAAGATTTAATACTGTCGGTTTAAGATATGAGGCTAGAGGGGCCAGCTCAGTAGGGGGGGTCTCATATGAGCCACCAGGTCCAAACATTATCACCTCTGTTTTCTTTTCATTAAAATTTAAAAAGTTTAAGGCCATCCATCTTTTAATATCCTGCAGGCATGCTAAAAGAGGTGTAATAGAACAGGTGTCATGTCGTTTTAAGGGTACATAAATCTGGCAGTCCTCTGCATAACAATGGAAAGAAATACCATGTTTTCTAAAAATAGACCCAAAAGGAAGCAGATACAATGAAAAAAGCAAGGGACCCAAAATTGAACCCTGGGGAACACCACATGACAGTGGAGCAGCATGGGATTTAAACTCAGCCATTTGAACATGAAATTTTCTGTCAGAAAGGTAGGATCTAAACCACTCCAGGACAGTGCCACAGAGGCCTACTTGGTGCTGTAACCTTGAGATTAGAATGCTATGGTCTACAGTATCAAAAGCAGCAGTAAGGTCCAACAGGACCAAGATTACATTATTACTGGAATCGCATGCCAAGAGGATGTCATTGCAGACTTTCAACAGTGCTGACTCCATGCTGTGTAGGGTTTTAAATCCAGATTGAAAAACCTCTAATAAACTCATAAAGCTCATCAAGAAAAGACTTTAGTTGTAAATACACAATTTTCTCCAAGATTTTAGATACAAATGGGAGCTTGGATATTGGCCTAAAATTATTCAACACAGTAGGATCTAAACCAGGTTTCTTTATCAGGGGTGTCACTACAGCATGCTTAAAGTCTGCAAGAACCACACCGGATGACAGGCTACCATTTACAATAGCAAGTACCCAGTACCAAATAGTGGGAAAAACTTCTCTAAACAGCCGTGGTGGAAGAACATCACAGGGAGAGCCTGAAGGCTTAATATGGGTAACCACATCCTTCAAATGTGATAGCGTCACAGGCTCAAATTGATTAAAACAACAGGGCAAGCAGCACAAACAGAGGGATCTAAACCAGGATAAGAGGTGAGCGCCCTCGCAGAGGCGACCTTATCAATAAGAAATTTCATAAAATTGTTACAGAGTGCAATGGAAGATTCCAAACCAGCAGTTTGTGGAGCGTTAAAAAGAGAGTCAATAGTACTAAAAAGCATTCGTGGATTCTGGGCGTGAGATAAAAAAATATTAGAGAAATACTCTTTTTTAGCCTCTTTAACAGCTTTCTGGTAGTTTCGCCAGCAATCTTTAAAAATCTGAAAGGACACTTGCAATTTATCTGATTTCCACTTGCGCTCAGCTCTGCGACATTCCTGTCTGACAGCTCGAGTCCCGGCATTAAGCCACAGTTCAGGTTTAGTTCTGGTTTGCCTAACCTTTAATGGCGCCAACGAGTCCAGGACAGCTTTACAGGAAGAATGGAACCAGGTACTGAGCTCCTGGTCATCAGACATATTAGGAGGACAGAGCTGGTCAAAAGCCATGGAGAATTGCGTGGCAGTGGAGGGGTTAATAATCCGATTTTGATCACAGCACGGGCAAATACAGTCTCAAATGTCACAGGCATATGATCAGAAAATACAGCGTCATGTGTCTCATGTGAATAGCTGATCCCAATGGGAATAATAAGTAAACCACTCAATTATTTTTCTACTAAGCTCTTGTCTACTTTAGATGATTAAATATATATTATAATTCTCTTTGGCAAGAAATGGGATGACAATTGGATGTATTTTATGTCTGCTGGTGTTGAAAATAGCATTAGGTAAAGTACACAGCCCAATGATTAATAAAACAACTGAAATGACAGCATATAAATAAAGGCATACTTATTGCATTTTTTCTGCTAGAGTCTAAACTGAAAATGGCAGAGCTAATATAGCTCTAAATTAGATGAAACTTTGAGCATGTATAATGTCTCACTTATGCAAAGTTATTGCTGAGCTAAAGAACAACAATAATGTTTCTAACCCTTTTATTGTAATCACATTTTTTTAATTTATGTTCATATATATATATATATGTATATAGGAGGCTTTGCTTTATCAAACTTTAAACTGTATTTTGTACTTTATTGGGCTGCTCATCTGTCCATGCTTGCCTGGTGGAGGAGAGGCCCGCCCTCTACTTCAGATTCATGCCCAGCGGGGTTATACATAGAACATCTTCCTTACTGGACTTCCTTACTAGCCCCACCACAGTTAAAAAGTCATGCTATAGTTGCAGCTTTGCAACTTGTGGCTTTTTTTGCATATAGGAGCAGATACAGTGTTATATTACCGTAAGGCCCCAAAAATATTAAACACACACCCAAACACTCCTATATGTTATTCCTGGCCTGAAAACTTTAGTGTTTCTTTTGCCTGAAAAAAGAAGGGTATGAATAACATAAATGATTTGTATATTTAAGGCAGTTTTGCATAATTTTGATCGCTACAAACTACAAACTTTAAATACTTATTATATTCCTGCCTCTAGCTTTATCAGATATTTATTAACTAGAGATTTTATCGGGAAAAATGTGCCGAACTTTGAAAGCCTAAACAAGCATGAAACTCTTCATACAATGAACAGATTTGAGCTGGCTACTCGCGGGGCGGTTTCCTTCTTCTACCATATCTTTAATAAAACAACTCTGGTGAGCACTTAGGAGCGTAGGCATGTATGGGCAGATTAAATGTGGAATTAATTGTTGAGATATGGAATGAATGTTAACAGAATGTGCATATGTGTTCAGCAGACATGGCGCCAGGATTCCAGTTTTGGATGGGCCAGACCAATTTTGGGTGGCCCATAAATTAAAAACATTATCAAGTCACTTTTAAACCTAATACAATTGACTGACTAACATACTGTTATATTATCTGTGCTTACATAATAGAGATTTCAATAGCTTGATGCTCTTTAAATATGTTGTTGCACCGTAAGAAGGACGGACCTATCCACGATTGTTTTCCTTGGTTCTGACCAAAGAAGAGCACTTCTCCATTACTCACCTGACTGTGCTATAGCGCATCTCTCTATAGACCTAAGGCCTGTATTCTAGAAAAGTTGTCAGGCTGTTTGTTTTAAGTTTTAAGTAGATCCACCCCTTGTTTCTGGAAAGCCATGGAAGAAATTGGTCATGTGACCAGGGTTCTAAATTAACTTTAATTTGGCTGGTGACTTTCTAAAGTTACCTGCCAATCAGAACTACCACTAGCCAATTTTTGTCCGGTGAAAATAAGAGAAATTAGGAGTGGCACTGAATGGATTTGTTCATTGTATTAACATTGTTGGAATTAAATACAATACATACAACAAAATATAAACAAAAAGTACAAACATTTCAGTACAAGTTTGGGGTCTATCTATCTATCTATCTATCTATCTATCTATCTATCTATCTATCGAATCATATGTCTTCAGAGCTCTTCTTCTCCAGAGGTTGTTCCATCAGAATCTGTGACACCCTCTGTTTCTTTTGTGTCATGTTTGTGCGCAAAGTCAGGCATGCGTGAGTGCAAACTTTCAGCATGCCAGATCTCAATGGCTTTTGTTGGATCAAAGTCTTTGATGTTAGGTGAGCACAATTGGATTTTAAGGAGATCAGAGAGGGTTTTAACTTTTAGGCGCGAGCGCCAGTCACTCTTTACCTGCTTCATAACACTGAACCCTCTTTCACATTCAGCTGTAGTTGCAGTGATGGTGAGGAGAGCATCAAAAAGATCAAGGACATCAGGACACCGATGGCGCAGCATTCTGTTCACAACAGGCCAGGTCTTCTCAAAGTTTCCTGAAAGAGTGTGAGACAGACGATATGCATTATGCACTTAATGTAACTTTAGTTATTACAATATGGCATCAAATTTGGATTGTGTCTTTAACAAATGACATCTATCCTGATTCTTGATAAACAAAAAAAACTGTCACACAATATTAGACATTTCTATAGAGCTTGGGAACTTTTCAACCACTTGTTGAAAAATGTAACTGATAAGGTACATCAGTAGGAGATTTTTTTTCTCAAACATTCTTGAAGTACCTTGGCTGACTCCTTCTGTGTACAGTTTAGTCTTGAGAATTGTTCATTGATCAGGGATCAACTCCACATCCACTCCAGCAGACTGTAAATGAGGTCGGAAGTGACTGATGAGTTTGTTCACCTCTTCATCACCAAAATCTGAGAAAAAGGGAAAACATTATTATAAAGTTAAGCAGTTGTCTTAAAACATAAAATGTGTAAGGTTCTCTTCATTACTTTTGAATTGCTAACCTGAACTTGTGTCTGCCTCTGGCCAGTACTGGAGACTGGTGAGCCGCATAGCCTGCACGACACCACGGTTCACATCACTAAATGTAGCAGTGATGCACCGGCACAGAGAATCAATTAGCTCATTGTTTGCCTTGTCATGCCGGTCGGCATCAGTAGGCTTCAGGAGGACTCAGTCATAGGTGTCTGTGTCCAGCACTGCTCTCAGCTTAGGCCCAGGTCTACAGTTTTGCAGAGATAGATGGATGGGTGTCTTTTTATTTATACTGAGGTAAAAACACACCAACACAACCTAAAATAAAATCATAAATTGTAGGATATATGATCCATGCCATGACTTGTACTTTTCTATGACAGCCTGAGTGGAGGAAAGGCAGCTCTGAGCTTCAGCCATGGTTGACACTGACCTCCGCAGTGACTTGGTGAGGTTGATCAGTTGATAGATGGTGTCATGGAGAAGGCAGCAAAACCTGAGCACTCCACCATCCTTTCCTGTGATGAGGAACCCCTTGGTTTTTGCCCTCAGAACAGCATTGACGTTTGTGGCCTCCTGGGATTACAAGCAAAACAACTGCACTATATCAGCATTTAAAACTGATTAACAGAAAAATATAGCAAACCTTAAACAATCCATCTACAGTGCTGGTTTTAGTAGGCTTTAAATTAACATACCTTCTCCAAGTGGCGTACAATGCCAGCATATCCCCTGAGAAAATGGTCAAGTGCTTTGAAGGTATGTGGTAGGCACGGGGTTCTACCTACTCTGGTTGGCATCAAAGCTTCATGTGGAGCTCCATGAAGTGTCGCTTTAGGCTGGTCCTGTTCACTCCACTCTTATGATATAAGGTGTAGAGTCCACTCAACAGGTCCTCAACTTTCCTGGCCATCACGTTTTTCCTTATTCCGTCTGAGAAGACAAGCTCTAGCTTATGGGCCATGCAGTGGTTCCCCAGCACATTTGGTCTGTCTGCACGCAGTTTTGTAACAACACCATTGATTACTCCTGTTACAGATGCTCCATCTGTGGTGATTGCCTCTACCTTGTTCTTCCAATCAGTGCTTACTCCACTTTTCATTATACTACACACTGCTTCAGCTGTATTTGTAGCATTTGGCTTTGAAGCCTTTCTTTCTGTCCACACTGAAATACATTTTCGTGTAAATGAAGCCACTGTTAGCGCCTGCAACACAGTACATTTTAGTGAGATTGTGTCTGTGTCTATGGAAGCACTCTGAATTGTATTAAATACACTTTTTCTGAAACATGTAAAGAGTAACGTTAATTCACTTACTCACACATTCATGCGAATTGGGAAAAAGGCCTGCCCTTTTTTCCGATGGCGTGGGCATTTGGAAAAAGTAGTTGCATCCTCTCCAACTTAGACGTCTTCATTAAAGTAAGGCTTCTCCCAGCAAGGCTCTCTTCAATACAACCTGTCTTGGCCGTTTTAATCCTTAGGCTCTCCTGATTACTTCGGGCACTCTCATGGTTCTTTACTGCCTCGACTTTAAAATTATTAGTTCCTTTCACAAAATTGTTCATTTTGTTTTTTTCTTTTAGCGTACGTGCAGCAGTCCTGACAAAACATGACAACATTTTCGTGATCAAACAAGCCATTCACGACCCATCACCCATTTGGCATTACATTTTCTTTGTTTCTCTGTTGATATCATCATCCCTTGCGTTGTTCCTATTCTTGCCCCCAGAAGTCTGTCCCAACCACCGCCGCATTTAGTTTAGCTAATCTTCACTTTTTATTTTACTTTACTAGCTAGCTAACTCCCTCCTCTTTCAGTCTATGCTCCCTGCTCTGGCTCCGTTCGTTTCCATGGTTTCTCGTGCTGGTTTCACTGCAAACTGCTTGCAGCCAATGAGCTTATGAAATATCATCACGCAGCAGTACAGCACAATGTTCATGGGAAATGTAGGAAGTACTGCCAGGGGATTGCCAAGCAGTGAACAGAGCCTTGTGTATCATGCATGTAATGCCCTTCCATCACCGGCCAAACTGGCTAGTAAGTTTTTAGTAACACCCGCCAAAATGAATTTCCACCCGCATTTGGCTGGTTGGCGGGTGTTAATTTAGAACCCTGCATGTGACCACATCATTTTGAAAAGCCACCCATTTTGCTAATCCTCCAAAGAAGACAGACACATGGCATAAAAAAGGCAAAAACAGTTTCCTTGAAATTTCAATGGATGTCCAGAGAAGATCAAAACCTGCGAAGGGTGGCTTTGGCTCAGTGGTAGAGCGGTCACCTGCCAATCGGAAGGTTGGTGGTTCGATCCCCGCCCCTGCAGTCATTGTCGAAGTGTTGTTGGGCAAGACACTGAACCCCGAGTTGCCCCCGGTGGTGCGCATCGGAGTGTGAATGTGTGTGAATGTTTATCTGATGAGCAGGTGGCACCTTGTACGGCAGCCCCGGCCACAGTGTATGAATGTTTGTGAATGGTGAATGTTTCCTGTAGATGTAAAAGCGCTTTGAGCAGTTTTTAAGACTGGAAGAGGTACATTTTGAGAGGTAACATTTTAGCTCAAAAAACAGTTTTTTTCCTTTAAAAGTAAAATTTCTACGATTTAAGTTTTTTTTTTATTGTAGTGTTGAACAATTATAGACAATTTTGAAAACATTCCACACATGTTTTAGTGCTTAGCAAGCAGGGCTGTAGTACTCGAGTCCGGTCTTGGACTCGAGTCCGGACTCGAGACCGTTTTTCTATGGACTCGTACTTGTCTCGGACTCGGTAGTATTTGGACTCGGACTTGTCTCGGACTCGGCCAATTGTCTTGCCCAATATGACTTTTGGTCTCGACCGAGTCCATGTGTCTTTATTATGTTGATGATAATATTGGAGGGAAAGTGAAACACAGTTCAGGGGGGATATTGTTCGGCTTTTTACAATTTTAGACAGCTAGCTAACGCTACGTCGATGTTTGCTAACGTTAGCGCACCAGCGCTAGCCTAGCTTACTAACGCTAGGTAAATATTACAGCTGCCTTCGGAGTTTCCTATATTTGCGTCCACGTTGTCAACATAAGACCTGTGGCGTTAGTTTGAACCATCATTGTATTACATGAAATAAGCTTTGCGCCTACGAGATGGGTGGGTTTTTGCTAGCGGACATTAGCTAACGTTGCCGAGCCGTGTGTGTGTGTGTGTGTGTGTGCGTGTGTGTTTTAACAATCATATGTTAAATTACACTCTTTTCATTGTTGTTTAACCGAACTTTGTTTTCTGAAAATACATGTATTTCCTATTAACCCACGTCCAAATGGGGAAGCCATAAACCAACCATAGGGCTCCACTCTGTAATACTGGTCACTTCATTTCTACACTACATCTGGAGTGAAGCTATGTTGTCATGTAGTTGCTCAAATGCTCAGTACTAGTACTGTTAGGAGTGTAGTAGGAACCGGACACAGAACGACCGCAAGAGGGAGTGATGTAAACAAAAATGGGATTTATTCTGAAGCCAGAATAATCAACACAAAACAAAACACATACAACATCCAGACACGGAGGGTGATGTGGGAGATGAGGGAGATCCAAGACAAACGCCGAGAGGGAACAGGAACGCTGTGGCAGAAACACAAGGTGAGTACAAGAGCAAGGCAACGGAATACCAAACAGCTGTAGTACAAGACCAGTTACCAAGGGAATGTAGGTAACGAACTGGCACCGAAGAGGTGGTCGGCCCAGGTTAAGTACAGATGGAGTGTTGATGATGATGATGCTCAGCTGTGTAGTCAGATGGAGGAGGGGGTGAGTGGAAACGCCTCTCATGGAACCGGATAGGAGCGCCCTCTGGCGGCCGATGAAAACACAGACAGACAAACAGGAAAAACAACAACAACAAGGAAGACAGCGGACCCATAACAGAGCCCCCCCCTCAAGGGACGCCTCCGGGCGGCCCGAGCTTCCCAGGATGGGCCCGGTGGAAGTCCGACACCAAAGCAGGGTCCAAAATGAACCTCCTAGGGATCCATGACCTCTCCTCCGGGCCGTAGCCCTCCCAGTCAACAAGGTACTGAAGGCCCCGCCCACGCCGCCGGACGTCCAACAGGCGGCCGACAGTGTAAGCCGGATGGTCGTCTATCAACCTGACCAGCGGAGGAGGGTCAGCCGGGGGACAAAGGGGACTAGGGGTCACCGGCTTAACCTGGGACACATGGAACGTCGGGTGAATCCTCATAGCCGCAGGCAGCTTAAGTCGCACGGCAGTGGGGCTGATGACGGTGTCGATGGCAAAAGGACCCAGGAACCGAGGAGAGAGTTTCCGCGACTCAGTCCGAAGAGGGATGTTCCGGGACGACAACCAGACCTCCTGGCCAGGGCGGTACCGGGGAGCCGGAGCCCTGTGCCTGTCAGCCACCGCCCTAGTCCGTTCCGTCGTACGCAGAAGAGCCTCACGCGCCTCGGCCCACACCCGGCGGCAACGACGTAGGTGCTCCTGCACCGAGGGTACCGCCAAGTCCTTCTCCTGGGCCGGGAACAAAGGCGGCTGATAGCCCAGGGCCACCTCAAAGGGGGAAAGCCCAGTGGCTGAGGTGGTGAGCAAATTGTGGGCGTACTCCCCACTACCCATGGCAAGTGAGACGCCCAGGTGGTCGGGTCCCGAGCGGCCACACAGCGGAGCGAGGCTTCCAAGTCTTGGTTAGCCCTCTCTGTCTGACCGTTGGACTGCGGGTGGAACCCGGAGGAAAGGCTAACAGTGGCACCTAGGGAGGAGCAGAACTCTTTCCACACACGTGAAATAAACTGTGGGCCCCGATCAGAAACAATATCCACAGGTATTCCATGGGGACGGAATACACGCTGGACTAAGAGGCCAGTCGTTTCACTGGCCGTGGGTAATTTAGGTAATGCCACATAGTGAACAGATTTAGAGAACCTATCCACAATAGTGAGAATAGTGTCATTACCTTCAGACAGAGGCAGGCCTGTGACGAAGTCCAATGCCACGTGAGACCATGGGCGGCTGGGGACCAGGAGGGGTTGCAGCAGTCCAGCAGGCTGACGGTGGGAGGCCTTACCCTGGGCGCAGACTGAACAGGCTGCGACGTAGGAACGGACATCCGCCTCCGCTGATGGCCACCAGAAGTGGCGCCGTAACAGGGTTAGAGTGCGTCGTATCCCAGGGTGGCAGGCAAAGCGCGAGGTGTGGACCCACTGAAGTACCTGAGCTCGCACAGGTTGTGGAACGAAGAGTCTGTCAGGGGGGGCGTCTCCAGGACCAGGATCCGTGGTAAGCGCAGCTTTGACCAGCGACTCGATCTCCCAACTGACTGCGGCCACCACACAGGAGGAAGGGAGTACCGACTCAAGCGCCGACGAATCATCGGCGCAGTCGAACACCCGTGACAGTGCGTCAGGTTTGACATTCCTAGAGCCTGGACGGTAGGTGAGGGAAAAGTTAAATCTGCCAAAGAACAGGGCCCACCTGGCTTGACGGGAGTTCAGTCTTTTAGTGGACTGAATGTAGGCTAGATTTTTGTGGTCCGACCACGAATGGTTGTTCAACTCCCTCTAGCCAGTGCCGCCATTCGTCCAAAGCCAGCTTGACCGCCAGCAACTCCCGATTTCCCACATCGTAGTTCTGCTCAGCTGGTGACAGTTTTTTGGACATGAAGGCGCAGGGGTGAAGCATCTGGTCCGAAGTGGAGCGTTGGGAAAGCACCAGAGGAAGAAGCGTCCACCTCCACCACAAACTGGAGGGCAGAGTCTGGGTGCTTAAGCACAGGAGGTGAGGTGAACAGATGTTTTAACGTAGACATGGCTAGGTCTGCAGCAGGAGACCAGTGAAAAGGAACTTTAGGAGAGGTGAGTCTAGTGAGGGGAGCCAGTACCCGACTAAAATCCCGAATGAATCTTCGATAAAAATTAGCAAACCCCAGAAACTGTTGTAAATGCTTACGGGACGTAGGCGTAGGCCAGCTGGTGACTGCCTTGGTTTTCTCCGGGTCTGCCGCCACTTGTCCACCCTCGACGATAAATCCCAGGAATGGGACTGATTCCTGGTGGAACGAGCACTTCTCAGCTTTGACATAAAGCTTGTTCTCCAACAGGCGCTGCAGAACCTGCTGGACATGGGAGACATGCTCTGACAGGGAGGAAGAAAATATCAAAATATCATCCAGGTACACAACTACGAACCGGTTTAGAAAATCCCTCAACACGTCATTAACCAATGCTTGGAAAACTGCAGGGGCATTAGTAAGGCCAAACGGCATTACCAAATATTCATAGTGTCCCAAAGGAGTGTTAAAAGCAGTTTTCCACTCGTCGCCATCACGGACCCGAACAAGATGGTAAGCATTGCGCAGATCCAGCTTAGTAAGCACCGAGGCGAGTTGCAGAGGCTCGAAGGTTGAGTTGATGAGTGGCAGGGGATATTTATTTTTGACCGTTATGTTATTAAGCCCCCGATAGTCAATACATGGGCGGAGGGTCTTATCCTTCTTTTCAACAAAGAAAAATCCAGCTCCTACTGGGGATGATGACGGACGGATAATTCCGGCTGAAAGCGATTCCCCGATGTACCTCTCCATGGCCTCCCGCTCAGGCCGAGACAGGCTGTACAGGCGGCCGGAAGGGTACGCAGCGTCGGGGAGCAGCTCTATAGATAGATAGATAGCCTTTATTATTTAGACTCCTGGTCCATAAAAATACAAAAGCAACAACAAAGAAACATACAGATACACAAGACAGACACCAATCAAATAAGACAACCATACCAGTAATCCCATAAGGGGGACTGGTATCGCAGAGCACTGAACCTTGGGTCAATCAGATGTACAATGACAGAGTTACAAGAAGAATTCAAGCGACCGATCCATTTATACATCAAATTCCTCAGTAAAGCGGAGAAAGTAATAACTCCTGCTTGACAAAACAATTCACTTGCACTACACCACCTGGGTTTCCCAAGCAGAATGCGCAAACAGTCATTATAAGCGACCCGCAGCTTATTGTAGCTTGCCTTTTTAAACTTGACCCACATGGGGGCAGTGTAAAAAGTAGTACAATATGCTTTAAAGAGTTTTATCTTGACAGTAACAGAACACCAGGAAAACTTCTTGGCAAGTATGTTGCCTGCATATATAACATGCGACGCTGCCTATACATGTCCTCATTATCTGACATTTGATCTGTTATGATGTGACCCAGATACTTAATTTTGCATCCAACAGTAAGCACATGCCCCGCAAGATGGAAAAATTAGGTCCTTATCCTCTTTTACTCTACAAAGCATAACCAGACTCTTTTTGCCATTATATTTCACGTCATATTCAACCCCATATTTGGAACATATATTTAACAGCTCTTGAAACCCTGCACTGCTAGGAGAGACAACAGCCAAGTCATCTGCATACATGAGATGGTTCACTAGTATGTTACCCATCATACATCCTGTCTTACACTGTCTCAGCTGGTCAGACAGGTCATCCATGTAAATATTAAAGAGGGCCGGAGATAATATCCCCCCCTGACGGACGCCAGGACTGTCTATAGCACAGTCATACGGTCTATGGGGAGGGGGCGACAATGCTTTGGTTTTGTTGAATACTTCTGCTAAATCCATGTATTCGGGAGGGACCGCGGACAAGTCTGATGGAGTCGCCACCAAAGGGGAAACACACACAGCGGGAGGAACAGCTGAGCCCAGACACGCAGAGTGACAGTGGTCGCTCCAACTCAGGATGGCGTGGCGTTGCCAATCAATTTGGGGATTGTGTAATTTCAACCATGGGAACCCCAGAATAAGCGGGGTAGTAGAGGCTGTAATAATCCGGAAGGTAATTGTTTCTCTGTGGTTCCCAGA
>NC_048411.1:6243376-6246764 GCF_013103735.1 Etheostoma cragini | reverse complement strand
GACAGTCGGGCCCGACCAAGCTCCATTGTTTCCTCCGCTGGCTCTCCAAAAGCGTAGTCCGGCGATGAAGCAGGAAGCAACGGGGAAGACGGTCTCCGAAGCCTTTCAGGGGCTGTCGTCCTTCTGGTGGAGCGAGGCGGACCGCCTCTCTCGCGTCTCCTCTCCCGCAGTCTGTTGTCCAGCTTGATGGCCAAAGAAACAAGTTTATCAAGGGAGTCGGGCTCATCTCGCACAGCTAGTTCATCCTTGATAACTTCGGTTAATCCATTGATAAAAACACCCCGCAGTGCCTCCTCGTTCCACCCAGAATCAGCAGCCAGCGTCCAAAATCCAACGGAGTAATCCGCAACGCTGTCTGCTCCCTGCCTGAGCTTGAGTAAGCGCTGCGAAGCGCATCCCACATAATCCGGGTGGTCAAAAACAGTTCTAAATCTTTCGGAAAAGTCGTAAAAAGATATCTCAGAGGCGCCGAGACTAGAGCACATAGCTTCAGCCCAAGCCAGCGCTCTGCCCCTGAGTAACCCCATGACAAAATGTACCTTAGCAGTGTCCGACGAAAAAGACAGTGGACGTGCCGGAAAATTAATCCACATTGAAGAAGAAACCCCCGACACCTGTCCAGTTCTCCGGTGAACGGCTCCGGTGGGCAAATGGGAGGCTTGCGGTGAGGTGCAGAGTCAGCCACCACTGTGGGAGCGGGTGGAGCGGCAGCCATGTCTGTGGGAGCAGGTGGTGAGACAGACAGAGAGGGAGAGAGGCAGACAGCCAGTTTGCTAACCTGCTCGGTGAGGTTGGAGACCTGTGTGAACAACTGCTGGTTGTTTTCCAGCAGAGTACGGATGAGTTGGTCGTGTTGCCCAAGCAAAACGCCCTGGGATTGGATAGCCCGCTGGGCGCCCTCCGCTCCTGTAGCCGATGGTTGTGCTGTGGGGTCCATGTTGGCCAGTTCGTTCTGTTAGGAGTGTAGTAGGACCCGGACACAGAACGACCGCTAGAGGAAGTGATGTAAACAAAACTGGGATTTATTCTGAAGCCAGAATAATCAACACAAAACAAAACACATACAACATCCAGACACGGAGGGTGATGTGGGAGATGAGGGAGATCCAAGACAAACGCCGAGAGGGAACAGGAACGCTGTGGCAGAAACACAAGGTGAGTACAAGAGCAAGGCAACGGAATACCAAACAGCTGTAGTACAAGACCAATTACCACGGGAATGTAGGTAACGAACTGGCACCAAAGAGGTGGTCGGCCCAGGTTAAGTACAGATGGAGTGTTGATGATGATGATGCTCAGCTGTGTAGTCAGATGGAGGAGGGGGTGAGTGGAAACGCCTCTCATGGAACCGGATAGGAGCGCCCTCTGGCGGCCGATGAAAACACAGACAGACAAACAGGAAAAACAACAAAAACAAGGAAGACAGCGGACCCATAACAAGTACCTACTGTAGCAGTATTGTCTTAATAGCTATAATGAGTTATCACCATATGATATCAAGTGGAATGGCTGTACTCATAAATCCTGGGTGTTCTGACACTGTTTTTGCTTTTATATCAACTAATAACCCAAATTGATTGTCTTGATTCTGTCATGCATAAGACCTTTTTTTCTTTCCTGGACTCTGTCTTGACTCGGACTCGAACCTCTCTGGACTTGGTCTTGACTCGGACTCGAACCTCTTTGGACTCGGTCTTGACTTGGACTCGACTATTCCAGGTCTTGGACTTGTCTTGGACTCGCCAAAGGTTGTCATGACTACAGCCCTATCAGCAAGCTACACAATGAGTCTCTAGAGTTAGCATGATGTTAGCTCTTAACGGCTGGATCATGCTAGTTTTTCCAAACTTGTGGGTCTGGGATGATTTGTAACAAAGTGCCTGGGTTAAGTTGTGCCGGTGGCGCAACTCACCCCACTTATGATTATTTTCAACATATAGGCCTATATATTACATTTAAAGAAAATGATGGAGTCATACCTAGAGGTGATGTGCTTAAGTAACTACCCACAACCCACACTTGGTGGTACAGCCAGAAAGGAGCAGAAGTTTATATTTGCCTGCAGCATTGACAAGTTGGATGTTAAGTAAAAGGCCAGATCCAGACCACCTAGACCTACATACTCACGGGGAATAATCTGGAGAAGTGAGGAGATGGGCATGACTCATCAGTGTTTAATTTAGGCCTACCAGCCATTTGTTTAATTTAGCTAACACTGATTTCAGTTTTGAGTTTGCACTATGTTATTAAAGAAAAGTTTTAGTACGTTTTTAAATGGCCTAAGTCACAAGAGGATGATTAGAAATTAGCCTAGTAATTTTATATGTAATATGTACAGTAAATGTCATTTTATGTTACATAATTGACAGACAGGCATCTATTGCCAAAGCCTTTTTGCCTAAAATGATTCACAAATTTCCTATATTGTGTATTTTGTTTTGTTGTGTTTTCTACAAAACATGCCTTATTCCAACAGTTTAATAGGGTTACACTATTTAATAAACCTTAAATGAGTAATTTTGCATTGAACTTGTTTTGCTTTCATATAGAACTACACTTCATAACATTAAAATGTTCTGTTTTACGTCAGAAATCACTGGCACAATCTACCCCAATGGATTCCCCAAAGGCACAACTTACCCCGCACCAGCTTTGTAAAGAGTTGATTAGTATTTTAATCCATTCATCTCATAACGACAACTAAACTTGCTAAAGCAGAAGAAGCGACCGGATACTTTAGCACTGGTTGAGTTGCCGACTCAAACACGGAAGACAGATCTACAGGCTATCATCCAGTCGTGAGTCAGAGGCAAAAGCACTAGCACCGGTGTTATGTCCCTACTGGTTTCCGTATGTTGTGTTTACCCAACAGCTGCCGTTGTGGCCTGCATCTTTCACCAGATTTGTCATAGAATCACAAACATGTTCCTGGCAATTGTCAAATCCTTTCCCAGATCTACTTCCGCGAAAGTGTTTGTTTAAGTATCCACCACATTACAGCCACCTACAAAAGATAAAAGATGTAAAAACTATATATTCAAGTTTGGGTCAACCTGGTTTCGATCTTATGGCAAAAATGTTTAGTTAACAGCCAAGTCCACTGCTCTACGCATTGAGCTGAAACCCAAATCCACTCCTCTACGCATTGAGGTGAAATCCAAATCTACTGCTCTACGCATTGAGCGCAAACCCAAATCTATCGCTCTACGCATTGAGCTAGCCGTGCTAGCGTCCTGAGGAGGTAGAGACAAAGATGTGCTAGTTGTTGTGTTGTGAATCTGAGCTCTCTTTAATCTATTGGTTGCAGATAACTGTCAGGTTCATAACACTTTAACTTACTAAATAAACACGATCAAGCAAGAAACGAGACGCAGACGGCAAATGTGTA
>NC_048411.1:6232413-6243276 GCF_013103735.1 Etheostoma cragini | reverse complement strand
GAAAGTCATAATATTTTAAGACACTACTACAGAGAAATATGAAATAAAAGACTTATATAAATTAATTTCTCTGTCAATAACTCTAAGATTGTTCTTGCATGTTTAAACAACGACTGTTGAAACATTTCCCTTCACTGGACATGATTTTCAAACTTTCAGATCACTTGGAGCTAGCCTATCATATAACAGGCTGCATCTGATCCCAAACCTCACTGTCTCCTCAACTTGTGCAGAAACATCAAAATAACCTAGTAACAAAACCAGCTTTTTAAAATACTTTTTGAAAACTAAACTAGACTATTTTAGCACAAATTATGAGATTATTAGACAATTTTTAATAATTCTTGACAAATTTTAAATATAGTAAAAAAATAAATCTGCGATGTCCACTTCTTGTCCTTTTGATAAGACATCTTTTTTGTCATTTAATTTTTGACAATGTTTGACTAAATTCTGATGTTCTTTGTTCCATGTGGTGTGTGTGTCTGTATTATTTTTTACATATTTGATTTATATATTATTATTATAAATCAAATATATAAATCATTATTTATATTTTTTAGACACATCTGTTTAGGAAAGATATAAAACAGACTACAAACTAAATTCTAGAAGACACTATCCTTGCTTCCTACAAACTAAATTCTAGAAGACACTATCCTTGCTTCAAATTGAAGAATTGCTAAAAATGTGTTCAGGTGCATAGATACAAAACATCCACAAAAACATTTCTTTATCTGGAAGTGTCTCATCTACTAGCTTTCACATTCATCCACGGAATTAATTTTCCTGGGTTTTGAAATGCATGGGATTTCATTGTCTGCCTAGTTCAAATTGATTTTTTTCCCACTCCATCACAAACAGCATTGCTTTTGTAATCTTGAAAACACAAGAATGCTTACCTACAGAGACTGAAATGGATCTGCAGAGAGGAATTGTTTTTGCAGGTCTGTCTAGGTTTGATTATGTGCAGTAGAGTGAAATGATATTATTAAAATGTGTTTCTGTTCAATTCCAGGTCTTAAACGGAGCTATACCTGTGAAGTCTGCAGCGTCACACTGAACTCGGTGGCACAATATCATGCACATCTGCAGGGCTCAAAGCACCAAAACAAGTGAGTGGATCACGCTACTGTTCACTCCAGCAACAGAGCTAAAAGTGGAAATCACTTTTAACTATTAATGCTGCAGTGCCAAACAGTAGACCTTATTTTTGGCCCAAAATATGTTGTATTCTTTGCTTTGATCCTTTAAATCCCCTGCTTCTTAAGGAGGCCTTTGCACTTCAGATACAGTGCGTTTCACATTGCTTGCATTAATAATGACAATGTTGTAGAGAGCTGCGTTGCTGAGACTGACATTTCAGATGGGCCCATTTTGCTAAGGGCAAACTTTGATTATTTTCACCTATTTGACAAATCTACAAGTTTTCCCAACTAAAGGGATTGGTACTGAAATGAACACAGGCTGAGTCACAGAATAGAGGGAAAAGGGTAAGGGGAAAAGCGAAGTTGATAAGGTTGTCAGGGATTCTTTGTTTGGTTGGGGACGTAGGCGGAAATTGCAGGAGTCTTGGGGTCTAGGGTTGTCCCACAGGAAAACAATACAAATGGGGCAAAAACTGTGTTTTAGGTATAAAAACATCTTGAAACATCCCTTTCCTTGCCTCACACTGGTTTGGTCCAATGCTCAAACACACAAGTGCATTCTATAGAAACAGCACTGTTTAGAAGAGAAAAAAGTTTGAATCACTTTAGTAGCGTTAGTTTTGGAACTCCAGTAAGTATTTTATTCACTTTAAACATTGGATGAAGTGATTCTTTTCGCTAATACAGAAGATAGTGGTCATTTAAATTCATTAAAACATGACAAAAAACATAGTTTTTCCATGAATCCTCTATCAATTATATAACAATATAGCAATTATAACGTTTCCTAGCATCACTGTGTCCACGTTCGCTATCGGCCCTATTATTTGGGCTAAAATATGTGTCACCAGAAACTGAAAATATATAGTATATATATTTATATTTATAACTTTTATTTATCAAGTACATAAAGTGCATGCAGGAATACAATGTCTCTTTTTTTTTAATGAACTTAAATGCATGAACTTTATACAGCTACCTGCCACTGGCGGACCGGAACAGAGGGGATATAGTACACACACTAGTCTTAGATTGTCCTTGGGTGACACTTTAGGTAAGTCCATTTTTTCAAAAAGGTTTAGTTGGTTTTTATCTGTGATGGACATTGTGGCATACAGTTGGGAAAGGAATGATCTAAAAGTATTATTTATTTTGTCCAGGGTTAAAGGTTATTGACTCTAATTTGACTGTTATCTGAGTAATTTGATTCAATGCAGTATTTGCCTTCAGCTGATGAGCCAAAAGGCGTCCAGCTTTGTCACTGTGTTCGTACACCAACCCCCGAGAGCAAAGGAAAAGCTGTTGAGCCTCAGAAGTAAGAAGAAGACCAAGTTCCGTTGGAGTCTTATTCTTTCTTCATATGACTACGGTGAATTTGCAGATGAGAGAGAGAGAGTTATCTAGATCCGGAATGGCTTCTTCCAGAAAAACTGAATCTGAATAGTATAATTTGAAAGTGAGTAATTTGTTGAGAACTGAACTCCAAGGGCTAAGGAAAGGGCTAGATACCCCTTAAAACCAAGCAAGTTCCCGCGCTTACTCAAAACCAACGGGTACCTTTTACTTTTTTTTAAATCGCTAGTTTACAATACCTAATTTCTCTGCTTTGAATAGACTCCATGCATGTCTACAATTTTAACTGAATTATCAGCACATTTTGTTTGATATCAGTGCATAATACTAATTGCTTTGGTGAGATTGATACATGCTTTACACATACCGTCCTGTATCACACATGGACTCCTGAGGAAACCCGGCAGCTGATCTACTTTCGGGTTGAATGCCGTTTTATTCAATATTAAATAAATGAATAAATACATAAATAAATGAAGAAATACATGAATAAATAAATAAATAGGCTTTTGAAATACATTGTGAAATAAATCAATGAGGCAATAAATACATACATAATTACATGTAAATATTCATATAAAAATGAATCAATTATTGAATATATATGAATATATTCAAATGTTTTAATTTAAAATATTTCATGTACTTTTATGTCATAAGTCCAAGTTTCTTTATTTCAAGAGATTTCCCTCGCTGTATATTTCCAATTCTTAAAAAAAAAGAACAGATTCTTTTCCCTTTATTATAGTGACAGTGGATAGACATGAAAGAGCGAGAGAGATGGGAGGATGACACGCAGCAAAGGGCCGTAGGGCAGATTTGAACCCGGGCTGCTGCAGGACTCAGCCACTGGGGGTTGAATGCTCATACTGGGTGAGATAGAGGCCGCCCCATATTTCCAATTCTTATATGCACTTAATGTGGATACACATTTGGATCTCTCACATTTAGAACACAGCCATGGGCTCTACCTAGATCACAGTCACCTATTCTGGGGTAAATGAACCACCAACTCCCACTGACCTGACAGAGCAACACAACCGGCAGTTTTCGAGGCTCTGTACCCAGTACACAGTCACCTATTCTGGGGTAACTAGACCACCAACTACCGCTGACCTGACAGAGCACCGCGAGTTGCCAGTCGGTCTGCATCCACCCCAGGTTAACACGGGTATTGCCCATTCTCTGACGCTCCATTGTTCCAACATCTCCATAATACGAAAAATTCCCTTTGGTCCTTCAGCCCACAAGTCCAATGGCCCTTTTTTTTGTAAAAAAAAAACTTCTGCACCAACATCCAATTGTTCCGACCATATGCTTTTGTGGATCACTTACGATAGCAGCATCCGCTGGCACGGGCAACCTTACAGTGGATTGTGGGACCAAACTTTTTCGGATTATTGAGAGGTCGGAAAAATGGAGCATCAGAGAAATGACATGGCACCATTAACACATTAGCTAAGGCATTGTTAAGTGAGCTAGCAGGCAAATGACTGCTCTAATTCACATTAAACTGAAGCCAAGAAATTACCCCAGGTAACCAAGAATAGGTGCGCTGGGTAGAGCCCCACAAGCTGCCGGTTGTGGTGCACTCTCACTTCTCCAGCCTTTTTTTGTCCATGGCTATGTTCTAAAAGTAAGAGATAGCCATGCCCCCTGATTTATAAGAACTGGAAATATATATAGAGAAATAAATATAGAAATAATAAAGGTGGCATACAGAAATAAAAGTACACGAAAATAAATAAATGTGGATTGATGAAATAAAAGTATCTTAAAATAAATAACCATGGACTTATGAAACAAAAGTAATTAAAAGTAAAAAAAAAATGTATTTTTTAAGTAATTGATTCATTTTTTACATTTATTTAATTATTCATTTATTTATTGCCTCATTTATTTATTTCATTATGTATTTCAAAGGCTTATTTATTTATTCATGTATTTATTTATTTATTTATTTAATATTGAATAAAATGGCTTTCCATAGAATGATCAGAAGTTTCTTAAATCAAAATATGCTGCTAAGCAACTATGGGAGTGAGTCATGCTTTCATGTTGTAGCCATTAAATATTATATTGGTACTGCATTATTTAAGCATTAGTAATTCTGTTCATGCACCTGTACATTGTTCTTGGTTATGCTACGGGACACTATTGAAAGAAATGGGTTTGAAGGGAAAGGTTACTGGCCAACAGGCATCAGACATGGTCTGGAATTTCAGAATAGCTGTGGGATTTTGGTTTGTTTGTAGTCTTGTGTCTTTTTTGAGGTTTCTACATTTAAGGGCCTTTGATTCTGATAATTCTGTTATATAACATATTTTTATATAATGTTGTTGCTTGTTATGTTTACTTTATTGGGCAATAAAGACAGATGGTCAAAGAAACAAGGAAAGTGTTTCTGAATATCAATGACATTCAAAACAGATATGCAACATAATATGCAATACTAAGGCTATTGCTGTCAACCTTCACATGTATATATACAACACTAATAAGTGTGAAAACAGAATAAAACAAAGTAATTGATAGGTAGATAAGCGTTAAAATGTAGTCAACCATTCAAAGGTCACTTTCAGGGCAGAGTCAGCATAAAGTGGACACTAGGTTGAAAGAATAGATCAGAATGTTTAAACTAGTAAAAAATGTCTCACTAATGAGGAGTTGTTTCAAAGGTAACTCTGTCTCACAGAAATAATATTAACTGACTGCTGCAGGACAAGAAGACTATAAATAATGCACTTATCTTTGAAGTCTTCATCATCATTTACCAGATATCAGTAATTAACTTTATCTAAGCCTAAAAGGAATTGGTGTGGAGTGGAAATTGAAAACTGGTTTTTAAAACAAAATCATGGTTTGAAAGAGGGTAAGTTTTCAACAGCCAGTGGCACGATTTTTTACCAGGTCACATGTCAAGTAATTAACAATGTTTTACAAACGCCTTGAGGTGATGTCCTATTTACACATGGCCAAATGTGTCCTTTCATAGGAAAGAAAAACCCCACTAATCAATATAACTAATTTTGTTTTTCTCAGTATTCAGCAATATGCCATCAACTTTGCTCACAAAGTGACATTTTTTGAAAGGGGCCAAAAAGTCACTGTCTCTGAAATGTGTGTTTTCTGAATCCCCCATAATCCACACACTTTAGTGCTAATAACAGAAGTATGATAAGCCTGAGCAAATTTTCCTCTTACCCCAGCTGTTACAGCACGCCACAGTCTGATTGTTGTAAATGTTAGGTAATAGTTGGGTAGTTGGGGCAAACGAAAAAGAAATGGTCACACAAAGTTAGCAATGTAATGTCTGCACCAACAAATAGGGTGGTTAAAATGTCCTTATATAATGGACTAGATGAGAGCATTTACCACACATTCTGCGCTAAAAAATGTGACTTAAATTTGTGGTGTGGTCAGACACACAACTCCAAATGAATGCTTATGTTGCTTCTTGTCTGTTGGTAGTGTAATCAGGCAATTGTTTTCTAACACATTGGCCACAATGACTTTTGGCAATGATAAAATGTCAATGTTGTTTAAAGCGTGTTGCAATGACCTAAAGCGGCCAAATAAATGTATTTAACGCAGGTTCAAGAAATAGATTTAGAAAAAAAACAGAACACACTCTAAAGTCAATATATTATTAGATTATTTTCATGTAAAAACAGGATAAATGTGTGGTTATGCTTTATGTAGACCACCAGTACAAGCATAGAACAAATTGAAATAGCAGTGTTGGTCAAAACAATTGCAATTATTCTCACATATTTCAGTCATGGTCCATTGACATCTGCAGTTGTTGATACAGTGATACATGTTTACACTGGTGGTAACTTTTCGGTGTGTGTGTACCATGTGCGCATGTGTATTTTACACTGATATGAAGTTGGTCCCATACTGCAATACTGAAATCAAAGCCCGCAAGCTGCATGGCTATTTACAGTAGCTGTTCTTTACCAAGATGAAAAAAGGGAAGAAGAGGGATTAGGAAATTCAATTTTGACTCAAGAAGGGAACAAGTTCATGACAAGTGTACTAATGAGAAGCATGATCGATACTCTTGTAACGAGCGAGCTACATGAGTACAATAATCCTGATGTTTAAACCCTCTGATTTGCTGCTGGTTTTCAAAGCAGACTACTAACATACTTGACTTTGCATTTTGCAAACTCAGTTTGCAAACTACGTTTTCCCAAAACATTGGCAAAGTAGCAAAGACATCTCTGTGAGGAGCGTTTATTCTCTGAATAATGGCCTGTACCAGTGGCCTCAGATATGCATGACCTTACGACTAGAGGAGTTAATTAGTAGTGCCGCAGGTTCTCCCGTGTATCAGATGCGTACTCTTAATGAAAATAGTGACTATATCAGATTAAGCCTTAACACCTCTTTCCCAGAATAATAAGCGATACCCCAATATCCATGTGTTAATGTAGACAGTGTTGTTTTATAATATCTAAAAAGCTGGGGACATATGTTCTACAATAAAACTCAAATTACTAATATTTATTGTGTTTTTTACGGTTATAAAAACAGAACATATTTCCTAAGGATGTGTGAGCAAGAGCTAAAATAACACAAACCAGCAACTTTGTTTAAACCTCACAAATATTCATTTGCTTCTTAAATGTTTTGTTTGTATAGTTGTAAAGTGTCACTGAGGTCACCAGAATGCAAATGCAACTCTAAAGCAGGGTTTGTTGTATTAACAGTCTCCCTGCTTCATGTTAATTCATATAAATGTTTTGCCTCAATTTCAATTAGATTTTTTTGCATTTTATACTTTTTTTAAGGTTTTTACTTATAAACTGAATACAAGACGAAATGCTTGTTAATAAGAGCATTCCTACACTCGGACTCTGCTGCTATCGATAGGTCAACTCAAGCTGACAGTGTAATTATTTGGCCATCACCACTTATCAGGATAGCCATCCATCAAGGACCACAGGGCTACATGTGTGTGTATTCCTCCTACATGCAGTGTACAGATGTACTTTAGATCAAACCATTCTCATGGCTGCAGAGCTAATTAGCCACATAGGCCCTAACTGCTGAAGCATGTGAATCTGGTGCAGATCAATTGACCAGTCTTGTGTAAAATAATCGAAAGAAATACTTGAGTAAAAGTACAAGTATCAGGGTTTGTACGGGTACTTGAAATCCTTGAAAATGCTTGAATTTTGATGTTGTGTTTTCAAGGTTTCAAAAGTGCTTGGATTTTGGATACAATGCTTGAAAATGCTTGAATTTGTATTTGATTTTTGCAACCCGTTCAATCAAAATATTATGATAAATCACGTAAAAAAACTGTGTCTGTAGCTGTCACAGAGCGTGGTAAAGTTGGTTTTAAATTGGAAGGTCAAACTGAAATAGTATCCCAAAATGCATGACAATCCAATAAATGGTAGCAGAAAATTTCAGTAAAAAACAAAGATGATGTGAAATATCAGCAGACCACCAACATCAGTAGGATTCATCTTCTGAGAACCATAAATGTTTATACAAAAATCCCATGGCAATCCATATAATAGTTGTTAAACTATTTCATCGTAAAGACCAAAGTGCTAGACAGACTGACTGAACAAAACTGTCACCCAAAGAGCCACAGTCTTAGCTTTGCTGAAAAAACATAAAAGGAAGGCTTTGTGTTTCATTTTCATTGCATTGTGCACTTTTAAGTCAATATGAAGGGGGTCAGGGAAGATTATATAGTTGTGTGTACTGTACTTTGACTTATGCCGTGTCATCAGCCATACCAAGAGAACATACTGCAATATGTATTGTTATCAGTCAAGTTGAACCCAGCCGGGTGTACTGTATGACAGGAGCAGCAGGATTTATTCTGTTTATCCTGGCTGTTTCCACTCTGCTCAGCCCAGAGACAAGAAACAGGATGGCATATTGCAATGCCAGAGCCAGCATACACACCTACCTGTTTCTCTCAATAGTGCCTTGTGTCTCACCTCCATGGCCGCAAACAGAACAAGTGCCTATGCTCTGATCTGTCATCTATGACACCCAGGGCTTACACGTCACACATGCCCCTTTTAGAAACAGGCCTGTGGCAACACACAGGCAGGCATATAGATTCTGCAATTCAGTTCAGCTGTGTGACATAGCCTCACAATTATTATTCTGCAACACTTTCATTTGTGAATGTGTAAAAATGCATCTTATGTATTCTCTAGATATTAAAATTTGATGGTTTATAAAGAGGACTTTACTGCAATTACACAGACACTACAAATGTGTTTTTGAAGACTGAATCTAATATGCATATAATGGCTTCAGGCCATAATGTAGGCAGATAAAATTTTAAATTGATCAATTAATAATAATTGTTAAGCTAAATCACAGGAATGATGCTCTCGCACAGAACTGCACTTCCCAGAGTGCACCAGCCGCAGCAAACTGGCTGCTTTGCACCTGATCAGTCATTAGCACTGATTTGGAGCACCTGTTAAGACAGGTAGGTGCTCAGTCATTCAGGCAAACAAACTGCAGAGAGAAGACGCTCCAAGTTTACTCACAAGTTCAGTCCAAAGACACCAATGGCAACGGTGTACAACCTAATAGACCAATAATCTACTGGCAGACTTATCATCTGACAAAGTCAAATACAAAAAAAATATAAAGAGATTTAGTTGGAAATTTGAAGAATTGGAGGTTGCAGTTTATGAGTCCAAAACACACTTTGCTCGCTCCATTTGGACAGCAGCTGTCAAATACCAAGAGATCACAAGTCCAACTATTGACACAGCCCAGCTACAACAGAAGGATGTGGCTCAGACCAAATTTGCAGCTGCCAGTAACCTTGAGTTCCTTGAGTGGTGGCGCTGGGACAGCATCGTAGCTGAAATGGTCGAACGAGGCGCAGAACGAGTGGAGCGGACCAGTGTGGAACGTGAGCCACCTTGTGGCACCAAACCCTCATTCTGTGACAACACCAGTTTGTATTGTATGGAATAGTAGCCAGAAATACAAAGGTGTGGGTATGAATGATCTTCTTTTGAAGGGACGTTCTCAACCCTATCAGAGCTGTCCTACTGAGGTTCAGAGAAGGGACGTATGCAGCTCTAGGAGTTGTCAAAAAGATGTACAACTCTGTATGGCTGGAGGAGCGTGAGAAGCATCTTCACAGTTTCCTCTGGAGGCACAGCACCAATGAAGAGATATGTGAATGTGCAATTACAAGTGTCAACATTGTGGACAGACCTGCTGGTTGCATTGCTCAGTTGGCTATGAGTGAAATGGCATGCCTGTCCAACTTTCTCCATGTAGAGGATGAGCGCAGAGTAATTGAAGAGGACAGTTATGTGGATGACCTCTTAACCTCCCAAAATTAGTTGAATAAACTAACAAGATCACAGCAAATGTTGAAGTGATCTTGAAAGTTGGAGGTTTCTTCCTCAAACCATGGGTCCGGTCAGGGTTAAAGTGGGAGGCAAGGAAATGAGACCGATGTCCTAACATTAATTCTTCCAAATCAAATAAGGGGCGAAGAGAACAAAGCCTTGGGTATTGGCTACCAAGTGGATGAAGACCAGCTGTACATGTTTACCTCAGTTAACTATTCCAAAAGGAAAAACATGAGAGTTGGAAAAGATCTTCTCAAGGAAGAGGTGAAAACTGGGACACCTAAACCACTGACTAGGACAGCTCTCTTAAGCCAAGTGGCTGGACTGTACGACCCAGTTGGCTAAGTTACACCTGCCAAACCGAAGGGAGCAATTCTTGTTAGAAAAGCATTTCAGGAGGGAGGGGGTGGAAAACTAACCCAAGAAACCTGGGACCAACCTCTCTCAGAACTGCCTCAGAGAAGAAGCCATACAACTTTTTGAAGAACATGTGCTGCTTGGACAAGTAAGATTCCACAGGAGCCTCACACCAGCTGGCTGGGAAGGGGAACCTTTGGGCATCACATTCTCGGATGGAAGTGACAAAACCTATGGCGCTGTGATGTACTAACGATGGAAGACAAGTCAAGGCACTGAGGTTCGACTCGTTGAATCAAAAGCCAAACTTACACCCCTGGATCAGAACTGAGAAGCTGTAAAAGCTGAAATCTGTGATGCTGTCTTTGCAGCCAGGATCAGAAAGTATGTGAAAAAACATGCTCAAGTGACGATCGAGAGATGGTTCCATCTCCTTGACCGTCAAACTGTCTTGGGAGCCATTCAAAGAGTCAGCTATGGGTACAAAACCTTCTTTGCACTTAGAGTGGGTGAAATCCAGAAGGCTGGACTAATGAAAGTCTGGTGGTGGATCCGTAGAGATCTAACTAGGGATGTAACGATATCAAAATCTCACGGTACGATACAATTTCGATAGTGACCTCACGGTACGATATTTATTG
>NC_048411.1:6230616-6232313 GCF_013103735.1 Etheostoma cragini | reverse complement strand
TGTAACCCAACCACGACGATATCGAGACACGTTTACCACCGCGATAGCGCGATAACGTCAATATCGTTACATCCCTAGATCTAACCATAGCTGATATCATAACAAGAGGGGGCGCTCCTGGAGATTTGAAGGAGAATTCCACATGTACAAAAAGGAAGGCATTCTCATGTGCATTAACAAGAGCTCAAGCAAAAAGGAGTCAGCAGGAAGGCACTCAGGAAAGTCCAAAGAGGGAATCTTAAGAGAGAATTGACCCAACTCTTCTAGAAAGGAGGCCCACTGACTGGGTTAAAGATCTTGTGGAAGTAAGAAGATTCAGTAGCCTGTTTTAAACTGGTGAGAGTTGTTGCCTGGGTTGGTCTAGCTGCCAAGCAGTGGCTGAGGAGGAAGTGTCAGGCCCCTAAATAGTTAGAGTGGGAGGTAAGATCACCCAAGCAAGCTGTGATTTTGGTCAAAGACCATGAAGATGCACTCAAAGACCTCTTCCTCGCAGCTCAGGACAGTACAGTTTTTTCAGACACAACTCTTAGCTGACTGGCAGTATACAAAGATGTGAACTCTGGGCTGCTAGTTTGCGGAGGCAGAATTCAGATGTTCAATGAAGATAATAACGCAGTGCCAGTTTTACCGTTTGAAGCATGGGTGTCTACACTGCTGACACGAGAATCCCACAAAGCAAATCACGAGGATGAGGAAGATAGCCTGGGTAATAAAAGGCCGTAGACTGTATGCCATAATTGAAGTTAACAAAAAGGGTAACAAGCCAACCTACTTAAATGTCTTTTAGACAATGAACCCCCCTATGTTTCCACTGTAGAGCTGCACTAGGCCTCCCACCAATTAGGAGCGCTGAATTGAATAACGGAGAAAAGGTGTTCTAGTTACAAGCTATATGGCAGTATGTTTCAGATAATCTCCAAATTTGATAAGATGAGGGATAATGGGGCCAAATCGTAGCTGGCACTGTTTGTTGGAAACATTGGCAAGAAGAACATCATGGATTGACCAACGGTCTGTCATTGCATTTTCTAGGGTACGCCAGCAAACAGACACATCTGGGTTGAACCAGCTAAGGAGGGGTCTTAACAAGAAGGACCAAGAATAATCTTTAAAGTTAAAAACTGAGATGCCACCATCCTCTTTCCTCCTCTGTAAAGTAGACATCCTAAGTTAAGACCATTTTCCTTTCCAGATACATTTAGACCACTTGTTGTAATTTATGCCAATACCCAGAAGGAGGGGAAAGCGGTATCATAGATCTCACAAAATCACAAAATTAATCTTGGGTATACTATTAATTTTACCACCACCTCCAATCGATTGGGGAATAGCTTGAGCCAGAGGCTCTATAGAGAGGACAAATATTGTGCAAGACTCAAGTGGCTTTAATTATACCAATGAAAGTGTTAACAAAGCCCATCACCTCTAACACAGATCATAGAAATGACCACTCAAGCCTATAAAATACTTTCAATGCATCACGAGAGAGAAGTGACATTGGGGTCTTCTGCTGCATCAACAATGTGGAGAAGGTGTCTAACATTATCTGCTGCCAGTTTCGTCTTTATGTATCCTGTTTGTTCATGGTTCACTAATTTTGACATATGGGAATCCAAAACATGCACTGTAACAAATTGCTGTAAAAATACTGGATATTTTGCACAGTAAAGTACCGTTTTCCATTAATACAGTTGAAT
>NC_048411.1:6220835-6230516 GCF_013103735.1 Etheostoma cragini | reverse complement strand
ACGTTCTGTATATAGTTTGTTTGTTACCATGACAACACCATTGATCTGAAGCTTGATGCTGTCATGTAAATAGTTTTTTAAATCAGCAATAAATATAAAAATTTTTGATCAACAATTATCAATTGCATGCTTTAATAACATACCGGTTAAAGCCCCGCACATTTCAAGAGAATCTGACCCACTTCCTGGTTAAGCCCCGCCCAGTCTGAGTACGGATCCGGATACAGATAATACATGTGGTATACAGATACAGATAATGCTGTACTCGCTCATCCCTATTGGATACATAACATCAAAATCTCATTGTGATTTAAGAACAACAACACCCTGTTATCACAATCTAACATTTACTTTTTCTCAGATTTCAAAATGTCAGTTGGTGCTGTTAATGTATTAACAGTGCACTGTCAACTTCATAATTATGAAAAAAAAAATCAAGACTGCACGTTATTTTTCAGTGATTTCCCACCCATTAACTATGATTGGCAGCAACCCAGCAGTGAAGAAGTATTTTGGCTGTCATTAAAAGGTTTATCCACAATCTTCATTTAGTGTTTTCTCAGGCATGGCAGTCATTGCAAGAAGCTAGCCTGGGGAGCCTGCCTGCCACAAATCACCCATCACCACCGGCATGATTCTTCCCTCCCATTCAACCTATTTCAAACAAGTAAAACATGTGCATATAAATGATCACATCTTCAAAGCATGAAAGAACGCTCTCTAATAGGCCTTGACAGTTTCCCTCATTGCAATTCAGACAACATATTTACTCTGTCTGTTTAAAAGGAACCACATTTCAGCTAGTAGCATTTCTTCTCTGTACATTATGCAAAGGCTGGTTCAGCTGTGGTCGAGCTAGTCTGCTGGGAAATTGACTGGTGCGTATTTAGACATGGAAACAAAATGGCCATTTGGGCATCCATCTGCAAATATATTGTGTCTTATTTTAAAGTCATGCTTCCGGTAACATTTGTATTTCAAAATCAAATACAACATACAATAACTGCAACAAGGCTGTCCCATGTCACAGAGAAAACCGGCATCTTAAGACTAATTTTTAAGGACAAACTTCAGTCACGTTTTTTTTAGTTTGTATAAAAAATTCTTTCTTTTAACAGTATCTGCACTGGTTGCTAGTGTGTGGTTAAGACAAGAAGAATATAGTTGCCTTGGCAAATAACCTAGGGTTAAGGTATGGAAATGGTTAAACAACAATACTTGATTGAGGTTTAAGAAAAGATCGTGGTTAGGTTTTAAAGGATTGTATGTTAATAAGGCGGCTTATTACCCTAACTGCACATATTATGCAGACTATTGATGTTGCACAACGGGCAGTGTGCTATTTTGATGGCTAGTGGCAGTCTTTGCATGTAGGCACTATGTAAGAAAGATCTAATCTTATAAAGGACAACATAAACTGCAGGTCTGTGTCTCCTGCAGGAAAATATTTCATGGCTCATCATCCACCCCCACCTCAGAAACCTTATTTTCCACCTCACAACATATCACAAGTCAAACAAGAAGAACCTCCCTCTCCTTCGGTCACACTGTACAAAGGCAATATGTTATCTAGAATGTGTTAAAGTGTCTCTCTCTCACAACTCTTGTTGTCAGTTCACAATCTAATATTTGTAATGTAATATTTACATTATGAATTGAAAAGTACAGCCTCAGTAATGTTTGTATCTGCAAGGCTTGTCCCAGGAGTTAAATCATAAAGGGGTATGACGGTATGTCTTATTCCAACAAATTAAGACCTGTTTGTGCATATACAATTCTGGTCAGTCATGGACACTTGCTACCTAAAGGGAATGACCAGTCACAACATGGGAATGAAGTCCTACATTGCTTCTTTTGCAGTGTGTGTGTGCATGCGTGTGCGTGTTCATGCGTGAGCGAGCGAGGTCTTTCTCTCCTGCGGTCACAACACCTCTCTCCGTCACTTCTGACTGAGGTGCAGCAATGAATCTATGGCCACGTCATGTGGCCAGTGCCTTGTGAATGGGTAAATGAAAGGCAAATTTATCATCAGATGAGTTATTGTTGAGAATGCTTTTAACGGGTACGCCGCCAACACTGAAAGCAGCAGTGCTGGGAGCTAAGTGTTTTATGACTGCATGTTTATTTGTAGAAAAATAATTTTACAATTACTGGCACCGCACTAGTTTAATACACTGAACAAAATTATAAATGCAACATTTTTGTTTTTGCCCCCATTGTTCATGAGCTGAAGTCAAAGGTCAAAGGCTTTTTCTATGTTTACACAAGGCTCATTTCTCTAAATTTTTGTTTACAAATCTGTCTAAATCTTTGTTAGTGAGTACTTCTCCTTTGCTGAAATAATCCATCCACCTCACAGGTGTGGCATATCAAGATGCTGATTAGACAGCATGATTAGTATCATGGTTAGGTTTAGGGTTCTCTCTCTCTCTCTCTCTCTCTCTCTCTCTCTCTCTCTCTCTCTCTCTCTCTCTCTCTCCTGACCTGACTGCAGTTCGTCATCATAACCGACTTGAGTGGCTAAATGCTCACATTCAATGGCGTCTGGCACTGTGGACATACTCCATCCACCTTTGGTGAGGTGTGGATTGTTTCAGCAAAGGAGAAGTGCTCACTAACAGAGATTAAGACTTGGGAACAATATTTGAGAGAAAACAGCCTTTTGTGTACATAGTAAAAGTCTTAGATCTTTGAGTTCAGCTCATGAAAAACTGGGGGCAAAAACAAAAGTGTTGCGTTCATAATTTTGTTCAGTATATAAAATATTACAGGGTGGCAGGGTTGGTTGGTTGGTTGGAAATGATCCGTCAGTGGGAAGCTGTGGGAAATGACTTGGAGCACCTGTGGTTTTGAGGGCGCTGGAGGGCTAAATATTGAACATGTACTGTGCATTGTGTGGGTTGGGGAAAGCAGAGGAAATTTTCTCTGCCTATATTTTTCCAACACTCATCATCCATGTAATGGCTCTGTAATTTACAAGAAAGCACAGCCGGAGCTCTGTGAACAGCCGAGCCATTTGTAAACCTTGCACCACTTAGCTTCTCTAAGTATTTTAGAGTATTTTTACAAGCCACTTTATGTGTGTGAATTAAGCAGCTCCAAGGCAGGACAATCATCACTGGTTGGGACAAAGGACAAAGTAAAAAACACCACAGAGAAAGATTGTCATGCGTAGCTTATTATTCAGCCTCATTTTCCCCGTCATCAAGCCTATATTCCCCTGTGCACAGAGAAATTGCTCAGGGACCCAGTTGGCAGGCAATTGTCAACCTCCAAGTGAGGCAATTGCCTGTCAATTCACCTGCTTTCTTATTCTCTTTCTTACTCTTTCTTATTCTGATGTTCTCCCTGGGGACTACTTATACTAAGGCTAGATGATGCCAACCCTTGATCATTTAATCCCCATTTTATTCATTTAACAAAGGGTGATTACGTAGTCACTTTGTTCTGTTTTATTATAAGAAATCATTCTCGCTGTTAAAAAAGGCGAGTTTGTGTGTATATTATACAGATGCACAGGGTTTAAGCCAAAGCATGCATCATGATAAACAACGCCTTAAAACAAAGTATCCTGTCACTACAAACTCCCTGTGCCCAAATCCCTCACTCAATCTTGGACAAGATCAATGCTTTTCTCATTTTGAGGTAAGCTAGCCCTGTGGCTCTTTGGGTGGCAAAGTCGGTCAGTCCACCACTTTGGTCCAGACTGAAATATCTTAACTGTTGAAAGTGTTGTATGCACATTAATGGTTTCCCTGAAGATAAATCTTTTAGTTCTTCTAGGGCCATTATGAGCTTCACCTTTCAGAGCTTAGGGTAAAATCTATCTACAAATATTGGATGGATTGCAATGAAATTCACAACACACACATATGATCCGCCCAGGATGAATTTTAATTGGTAATCTCTTAATTTTTCATCTTGCACCATCATCTGATAAAAATTTCAAGTGGTCCAATATTTGGGATTATGACCAAACACCTGCCAAACTAATGACCTTCCCATCAGCCTCAGCTAGACTTTTGTTTAATGCTAATTAACAAACGTGAGATAACTACCCTGGGGTTACATGTTACAAGAACACCATTCTAAATCAAATTCTAAATCAACAATCACATATAGCACAACAATAAATATGACCTTAGTCACATGAGGGAGATAAAACTTTATCACCTTCCTGAGGGCTGAGCAGCAGCTTGTCCTGTCTGTCTCTGCAATTATAGCAATAACTCAGCTGATCACAGACTGAGAGCTGTCAACAGGATCACTTTACATCGCAATGCCAGACCATTCTCCACAGTGCTGCAGAGGAGGGTCTGGCTAGTCCAGACAGCAATCCGGAATCAGAGAAAAACAAGTAAAGGTTTATCAGCATTTCTTTAAACCAATCACAATCGTCTTGGGCAGTGCTAAGCTTCAAGCGGAGCCCCGTTTACGCTGCAAAATAGTCTCCGGAATGAACTTGTTTTGGTTGAAAATGTGTACGTTCAAAGTTGTTTTAGTTGTGCAACCGAAACCTCAGACTAGACAGATAGTCTAGCTAGCTGTCTGGATTTACCCTGCAGAGATCTGAGGAGCAGTTAACCGTTGTCCTTATGAATTGAGCAGGGTTTAGAATTAGAACACAAACAAAGCGGAAGGCGACAGACATCTGGAAATGGATTTCCAAAAAGAATGATATCCGGCAGAACGAGAGCAATCCAGGAAGTTGAACGATCTGATATAAGACGGGACGTACCACCATTGTCATTGTAACCATAGGTAGATAACTCACAAGTATAATAAATGTAAACATTATAGTACATTTAACCCTTGAAATGTCTTCACTTTTGGGACCCCTGGGATCCCTCGGGTCAAATTGACCCGTGACTTATTTGGGGTTTTAAAAACAATTCATAATAAATTAACAAATATTGTTTTATCTCAATTTCAATCAATTGAGATAACATAAATGTTTGTGGAATGCAATCAGTCTCTACTAGAACACAATTGAAAATGGAAGTGGGATTCGTTTTTTGTCATTAGGTTGTAATTCATGTTAAAAATCCACTATGCGATTATTATCTTGGAAAAAACATAAGTGGTCATATCCAGAATAATTTTCTGAATTGAGTCAGTAATACATGTTTATCGTAGGAAATAAGGTAAGGCCATTGATTTTCTGGTAGAAAAAAATCTATATCTTTACCATTTTCTTCTTGTAGAAATTTGAAATGGGTCAATTTGACCTGAATTACGTACAAGGGTTAAAAGAAAAATTTCAAAATTGAACTCTTTTATATTATATTAATGGTCAAAGAAACTCCAAAAATATTAGCAAACACCAGTGCTTAAACTCAAATGTGTGATGTCATCAGATATAAAGTGTGGAACTGCACCATAGACAATAAACTGGGAAACATGGTATAGATAACACTGAGAGCACCCAGGGGGATATTTTGAGTAAATGGGAACATTTTCTGGTTCAGAACAGAGCAAGACACTACAAGAGAATAAAGCTCATTGGGGTATAAAAGAGAAACTGTTCTGTGAGTTTACAAAATCAGTCCCAGCTGCAAGGTCTATGGAGCCACTCCAGACTTTATACTTGATGACATAACAAATATTAATTGAACTTTCATTGGCCATGGAAACAACATATTGGAATTATTGTTATGTAATAGATACAATACACATACAATTTTTCATCCATACAATTTTGTAATTTCCTCTGAAAGTACTTTTTTTAACAACTCTCATTTATTTAGCTTAATCAACAACAAAACTAGAAAAATGTCTGGGGTAATATGTCTAGTATGAATTATAACGTAATTGTAAAGTGTCATTTAAGTATTTTTCCACCTGGACCCTATTTTAAAATGCATTGGTGTCTTAGTGACTAATTTAAACAATGGTCTTTCAAGTTCGTCCTGTATTGTGTAGGAAAGCTGTAACCAGCAGCTGCAAACCAGGCTTCAATGTAATCCCGTAATGCAAATGTGCATAGTCAATTTCATATTATTATTCTAAGTGCCTGATAGTGAATGAATAAGATCCTTTTTTTAACCTAAACTGCCATTGCCAAACTTACCAGAGTCTATTCAAATAATCAATAATATAATATTATATTAAAAATATATTTTACCGTGTGTAAAGCCAGCATATATGCACATGTAAATGGGTTTATGAACGGTTTATTTCAACTAAAACAGATAAGGGATTGTTGGAACAGGGAAAGACTAACCACAACTGCTTTTGATAGTTGTATTTTGTGTTTTCCGATGATGAAATTACTGTTTATTAAAATTAAACAAAAAGAATCTTACTCTTCACCAAAATGTTGAGCTCCCTAGGGATCCTTACAATTATTTCGTTAGACACTTAGAATAATTATCTGCTTATGTCTATGTGAACACACATGGCTTGTTTGGCCTCTGCCAATTGCAGCAGCCTTGCTAAATTCTGAATCAATTTAAAAAAACAATTTTGTTCCCATCAGTCACTAAGACACAAAAACTGAGAAAATAGTCCACAGTGAAAACTACCAAAGATAGCATTTACAGTATTTCTTTTGTAGCACTCACAGCTTGTTACAGTGTTGTTCATTGTCCTCCTTGAATTAAGCATTGACCCTCTAGAAATGCACTACCGGATGCAGAAGACGTAAATGGACATGGGTAGAAGGCTGTTTTCATTTTGCAAGAAGTTAAAGTCCATTTTTATGCAGCAGAAAGAAGCTTTGCCATCCTCTGTGATGTCAAAGTGTGGTGTGTGTGTGTGTGTGTGTGTGTGCACGTGCGTGCGTGCATGTCCACAGGCATAACCTTGGGTTCAACAATGGAGGGTTGAGATCTCCACCCAGTGCCGTAGTCGGTATATACTGTATATACTGTGTGTGTGTGTATATATATATATATATATATATATATATATATATATATATATATACACACAGTGTATATATATATATAGATAGATAGATAGATATAGAGATATATAGATACATTTGTAATGTATCAAATCTGTTCCAGTATAAGTACAATTGATATTTATCTTCAGACATTTGATAGTCATACTGATACTATTTTATTTAACTGTATTTAATTCTGTACTATTCTGTAAAACAAAATTGCAGCATTGTGGGTATTTTTCCGAATTTAATTCACAGGCCCTAAAAACCACTACTCAGATTGGTCAAAACTTTCAAAAGCACAATGGGAAAGCTAAAACTGCTTTAGCATCACAGTTAATGACAACTAAAGGATCTAAATGGCTAAAATATGAACAAAAGACTATCGATATCGGATCTAAGAGTAGGGATTTATTGCACAGAATCCTCTGAAAGAAAAACAAGTTTCAGGAAAACAAGTTTCTACACGTCCTGTGATGCCCTGCTACATCCTGCATCCTACTACACTCTGCTGTGCCTTACTACTACTACGGGGCGGCTGTGGCTCAGTGGTAGAGTGGTTGCCTGCCAATCGGAACGTTTGTGGTTCGATCCCTGCCCCTGCAGTCATTGTCGAAGTGTCCTTGGGCAAGGCACTGAACCCCGAGTTGCCCCCGGTGCTGCGCATCGGTGTGTGAATGTTTATCTGATGAGCAGGTGGCACCTTGTACGGCAGCCCCGGCCACAGTGTATGAATGTGTGTGAATGGTGAATGTTTCCTGTAGATGTAAAAGCGCTTTGAGCAGTTGTTAAGACTGGAAAAGCGCTATATAAATACAGCACATTTACAAACTACAATTTTTTTATTCACTGTTCCAATATCTTTTATTGTGACTGTTATTGCCACTCTTCATCTCAACCCCAACCGGTCGTCAGACACCGCCTACCAAGGGTCTGTGTCTATCCGGAATTCTTCCTTAAAGGGAGTTTTTCCTCACCACTGTTGCTTGCTCCGCAGGGACCTACTAGAACTGTTGGGTCCTTGTTAATTATGTGGTCTAGTGTGGTCTAGACCTGATCTGTAAAGTGTCTTGAGATAACTCTTGTTATTAATTTAAACTATAAATAAAATTGAATTGAATTGAAGTGCAGACTTTGGACCAGCGTTTTACACTTCTATGCATACTGAATGCACTCAGGAGCGCTCACGAGTTGCCATGCTGTGTGCTTGAAAAACAGGAGAAGTCTCACACAGAGGCGGGGGGGGGGGCTTGCCAATTACATTGAATGAGAATCCAACCACTTATCTTTTATAACACTTAACATTTTACATTTATCATTATAACAAAATTACGCCTGTGTGTGTGTGCGCACACGTGCGTGTATAATAACTACCCTTAAGTTTTCCGTGGATTTATAAACACAACAAACACGGCAGGCTTTTTTCTGTTTTGTTTTTTTTGCATGGTGGATTATTAAATGTAAGTCTTTCCAGCACTCCAGTACTGTACAGTAAAATTGTTTTGGACAGGTGACTCCCTCCATACAGACGACACAGATAATCATAACATGCAACGTAGCCAAAGCGAGCGAGGCTGTTTATCATGAAGAGGAAATTAACTTCAAAGGGATTTAAAAATGTCCGTGTGGAATGCAGGCTTGAGGATAAATTATGCATGAAAATGCTTCACTAGAGTAATGTGCTGACACAATTTGTCACACGCCACATGAATACATAAGTTGAAGAGTAGCCACGTTCAAAGAGTTGTTGCAGCTACGTGGTGTGTTTTTTCTGGGCTATTGGAGGTCGTGCAGTTGTGTAACCAACACTGGCCACACAGTGAATTACTTATGAGAACCTTCTTTGGCTTAAGAGGAAGCTGGGAGCTTTGATATACAGTAGCTTTGAAAAATGTAACTCTTGACTTTAAATCTGTGTGTGTGTGTGTGTGTGTGTGTGTGTGTGTGTGTGTGTGTGTGTAGCGTAGATCAGTAGGATTTTAAGGCTGGATTTGAGGTTATGATGATGTATCATCCCCAAGCGTCTTTAAAAGCCTGTCCTGCTGTCAGTTTGGGGAGGATGCACATTCGAGCACTGACATTTTGATGGAGAGGAAGGCAACCAGCAGCTTTCAGGATTTCAGATACTCAAAAGTTTGGTTTCTGAGTTCAGCAACTAAATCTTTAGTTGCCCCTTGCACAGAGAAGGCTGTAAGATGTATTTCTCAATGCTCTCACTTGACTGTTTAATCTATTCAAAGTGCTCATCAGTAGTAAGTTGTAAGTGTCAGACGCCATGCGGTGCTGGAGAGGAATTTATTATAAAATGTCCTCTGTAATCCGCAGTTGGTTGCTGATGAAGATGTGAAGAGTCACCACATGTGCAAAAGCATAAAATGTTTCGCCTACTGACCCATCATTGACATGTGTTTTTAAATGCAAATAATGACCTTGCAATAGGTCTTATTCAGGTTAGGTCTTCCATGAGTTCATCTGTTAACATGAACATTTAACGTGCAATGGCAGAACATTACTGTTGCTATGAATGAAACAGTTAACAGGATATTCATCTCCCTCTCTCACTGAGCAACTGTGGCTTAAGAAATGAGAATTGTTTTGTCAAACACTGCCACTGTCACTCAACATTTTGTTGACACCAAAGGTACCTATAAGTTTATGCTAGGAAGTGAAAAATAGCAAACACAGCCATGATAAAAGGGTATCCATCCTGCAGTAAATACAGACGTGCTCAAATTTGTTGGTACCCCTCCACAAAAAACGAAGAATGCACAATTTTCTCTGAAATAACTTGA
>NC_048411.1:6198125-6220735 GCF_013103735.1 Etheostoma cragini | reverse complement strand
TCATCACTTTTCAGGAGGAATGAAGCATTATTTCAATGAGCTGTAAGGGTACCAACAAATTTGAGCACATCTGTATATGGGATTTAACTAGGCTTCTTAGTTTGCTTTCTAATTTGAGCTGACACAGACTTAATACTTCCCCAGAATGGTGTTGTTCCACACACTGTTTTAAAGAGGCTTACGACTGGCATATCTTTCTGTCAGTCAACATATCATGTGGCCTAACTATCTGAACGTACGTTTGAAATGGTAATGTTGCAACTGCTCCTTCACTGAGGAGGAAAAGAACAAATTCTGGTTCAGCTGAGGACCGAGGAGTCGAGGAGCTATCTGATAACGGCAATAGAATGTCCCTAAAGTCTCTGAAAACTTTCCATTTTGAATTTTCTTTGGAAGTCATCATGTTGAAGGGTATTTCCATCTCAAGTGAATGCAGCATAAAATCACACATACAACTGAACATCACAGTAAATCAAAATAAAGAATGTACATGTCACTGTCACCCTAAATGTAAAGGAATGTAGTAGTCACAGACAAGTGAACAATTTGCTTCTAGTTCTTCTAACATTGCTTAGCCTTTTGACAGTTGGTGACAGAAACAGAGAGAGCCTGGTTCTTGGTTATGCTCATCATGAGTTAGACCCCGGTCATAGAGTCGCTGCCCATGCCCTCAAACTTACCACAACGTTGACGGGAACAACTGTTCGACACACCATTGTCTATGACTAACCGTGTCTACAACTTAAAAATAAGTTTGAGGCACATTTATTGGGGAACATGACTTGCCATTCACAATTTGGCAGCCACTGGTCACCCTGTGTAGAAAACTAGCAGAAGACCAAAAAGCGTTAACTAGCTTGTCTGTTTCAAATCAACATGTGAGTTACATGAACACTCATGTCATTGCACTATAGTTAAAAAAAATGGCTGTCTGAGAAGCAAAACAAATGCATGTTCTCACTCAATGTTGATTAAAAAACAACCTTGAATATTGATCAAATACTCAATGTCCTTGTTCGCTTTTTTGATAATGAAAGCATCAGAGTAATAAAACATCTGGCAAGCAAAAATATCCACATTGCCAATGCCGCAGCACTTTTGTTATAACTTCAAGATGTCCTGCAGAGTGATGGGTTGAGTGGAGACGGGTGACCAGAATCCTCCTTGACAACTGTGCAGTCCTGAGAGGAAAAAAGACTGGCCTTGAAACCCAAGCAAGTAAGGAGAACCCATACCTCCTTGACGTATCTGGCCAATGGCGCACTTGCTGCACGTGGAAATGGTGGCCCTAGTTAGAGAGCTCCTAAGCAAATTTATGAAGCCGGAGGCCATCCCACTGGGTGCAAAGGAGGTTGATGATAGATTTGCAACTATCTGACAAAGGTTGTCTGTTGGAAGATACTGTTACTTTGCACTAAACAAGGCCCATCTGGAGAGGAAGATAAGGGTGAGAAACATTTACAACTCTCTCTGAGAAGGGTACATAAAGTCATCAGAGTTCCTTCTCAAAACCCTTCCTCTGGACAACAAGATAATCATCCCACTTTCTGCACTCACTCCCTCTCTGATGACTCCATCTGTGGGGCTTTTATCACATTAGGCGAGCCCTTGCCTAATGTGGTTGTACCAGAAAAGATTGGTCAAATAGAGGAAGAGATGCAGGCGTACAAAATATAGATGGACCTGGTAACTTGTGCCCAAAACTAAAATTGAGGAGAAAGGGTTAGCCGAGTTGATGTAAACTGTTGGAGCAGTAATAGCGCAATCAGTTAGTAAGCTGACATCAAATTTGCATACATGGCATTTAGGAAACCTTTATTGTAACGTTGGCACGGCAAGATGTCCAGACTAGTACAAAAGTTTTTTGTTTTTTGTTTGCTCCCATCGACAGTCATTTTTTTTTACTAAAGCAGTAGGCCTATAAGAAATCAGATGTATTTCCTACCACCAATTAGTTGTTTAAAATGTGTTCTTTAAAATATGAATACAATATTTAGTCATGCCAGATGTAAATATCAGTCATTTTTTTTAAACAATGCAAATACCTATTTCAGCAGTGCTCATCCTGCCCCCCAGCCAACTCTATGAATGCTAGCGATGTGGGCTGAGACTGAGACCTACATGGAAAATATGTGATAGTGAGATGCTTGCTTCAGTTGCATTTTGAGTGATAAATTAAAAAAAAAATCCTTTTATTTCTCTGATTCACTGCTTCGTTTAAATGCTGCTTAGTAATCCCTGACAGTGAGCCCACTAGAGGTGAACCGGCACAAACACACTGACTGCTGAGTGATCAAACCTCTGACCTGGTGTTTACCAGGCAGCAACACTCACTACAGGCTATGTAGAGACAAACAAAAAGAATGTACGCACAGCTCTCAAAGGCGCCATGTAATCCAGTTGTAGGCAGCTCAGTGGTGTAATGAGGTGCTAAATTGGACAAATTGAACTCTGCTCCTGAGACCTTCACACTCAAAAACATTATATTTTAAAGCCTCTGAACACCCTCACAGGTGATTTCATTTATTCTGGCTGATTAGACTCTGCTCAGGTTGTAGGTGGGCCGGAGCTTAGATGGGAATTTATTATACACAAATTCCATCTATTAATAAGAATTATAAAGGTGTCATTTTTACTAACAAGAAACTCAGGAAGATATCAATAAATCAGTCTTAACACATCCACACAGTCTTGGGAAGAGGACCAATAAGCCAGGTTAATAAAAACACCTGTGTGCTTTTTTCAGGGCCTTTAAAGTTCCCATGCTCTTTGGATGCTTTTATAAGTCTCTTTCCCAAAATTCAGCCTTGGTGCAGAATTACAGCTACAAAAGCCAGTCCCACACTGAGCTTTCCTAAGTATGTGCCATTTCTGAGTTTGTAGCTTTTGAGGAGGGGCAAGGTAGAGGCTGGGGGAGTGGCCTTGATCAACTGCCACTTTGCTCGTTTGAAAGCCATGATGGCTCTCTTGTGGGTGGGCCAAATTCTCTGGGCGGGCAAAGCAAAAAAAGGGCAGGATACCCAAATCTCGGTTTACACCTATTGCCATTTGTAGCCACTAGGGGACCATAGGCAATCTGGGGTAATTCATACTAATGTTAAAAAACCTCATGAAGTGATTAAAAAAAACAAAGTGATGAAAAGAATTTTCATGCTATGGGACTTTTAAATTGGGATTACCAGCTTCATCATATCAAATTAAATGTGGTTTTTATTTGAGAAGAATTGTAATGCCTTACAGGGGAAAATACAATCTTTGAATATTACATTGTGCTGTTTGTTTCATCTGGGGAATTATGTAAAGAGGGGATTCAATCTAATCCTGAATACACTACAACAGGATTTACTGCAATGCAAAGCATAGTATTGCGTTTACATTTATAGATATGAATGACATCAGAAGTGAAGAGCACCCTAAACTAAAGCAGCATCTAAAACGAAAGCAATCCATTTTTAGTAATCTCTATTCCCCCCGAGGTTCTTTCTGCTATTTGTCTTTTGAGATGTTATCCAATACCTGTCTATGTTAATATCACACCAGCCCACTCTACATTTCCATTATAATGGAAGTGGAGAGAGAAAGATGACTTGTATGGTAATGTAATAAATGGAATCTTCCGTTATTGTGTACGTTAGAATTGAGGTTCATACATAATTCATTAATCTTACACATATAACTATATGCCAGTAAATAATGTTTTTAAGCTTACTTTATTACTAGCAATGGTATTAATTATGCATGGGTGTGTGGGCTGGAAAACATTTGACAGGTTTACTTTGTGGATACATTGTGTACACAACATTTTGTAAAGCAGTGTCTGATAGACAGAGTGGTAATTATACCTACTTTTTCAGTTAAAATGCTGAAATTAAGAATTATTTTGACTATTAGCAGAATGTATGTTTTTTTTTTTTTTAAGATTATGTTTTTGGCATTTTAGGCCTTTATTCACAGGACAGCTGAAGACATGAAACGGGAGAGAGAGGGGGGATGACATGCAGCAAAGGGCTGCAGGTCAGAGTCAAACCAGGGGCTGCTGCGTGGAGGAGTAAACCTCTATATATGGGCACCTGCTCTACAAACTGAGCTATCTTGGCAACCAAGAGAAATGCATGTTCCATATATACACGTCCAGAAGACACAGAGCAAAATAAGCATTCATTTTGAGTCATCCACCTAGTTTTGGGTTGCCAGACAATGTCTCTACAGTGCTGTGAAGTAAGGTCTGGCTACCCAACAGATACATTTCAGGATAGAAGGAAAATTAGTTTTGGCTTGTTTGCATTTATTTACAGAGTCGTGGGGCTTTCAGGACACAGTGACAGTTGCTCTGCAAAATAGCCTCGGTAACAAACTTGTTTTTGTGGAACATTTGCATCCTGTAAAAAGAAATGTTAAAGAAAGTTAACTGCTCACACAAAACAGTAATGTGAGCTATTTGAAATAGTTGGTCACTTGGTTAATTGTAATTTGCTCCTACCAGTGTATTGCTGCGTGTGTTACATGTTGACACATCTTACTCCAAACCAACCAAGCTCACCTGCCTTGTTGCACAATCCACATTTCCTTAAAAATTGGCATTTTAAGTGAGTAGCTTGAAGTTTGTTGTTGTTTCCCAACAAGACAGAGGGCAAATGGGCAAAGACTGACATCATGTGCAGGATATCAGGTTTTATCCTTGAAATGTATTTACATTGATCCATGTTACTAAGGTACTAAGTCCAATATTCACTCTTCTTTTAGCTCTGTTTTAATCTCCACCAGCTCAAAAGAAAAATATCTGACTCTTTGGCTGCTAAATGCTCCCCCATCACCATATAGTCCCTAACTTTATCTGTCTGCAGTTTAGTGTTGATCAGGTGGTGTAAATTGACTTCAGCAGAGCTTTTTAATGAAAACAGCTGCCTGCTGGGAACAACATTGATAATGGTTGAGACAAAAATAATAACATTTTTTTCTCTGTTTTGCACACAGTTCTCTGCAGTTGCATCACTGAGCAACTGATATCCCAATACAGACATTTGACCCATTGAAATACAAAATTTTGATAAGTGTAGCTTTAAGCTTCCAAGCACAGACCTGAATGAGCCTTCAGACAGAATCCTGAAAGTACAATATTGTAACTTGCAAGTATAGAGCTCAACTTACCTGTAACCTACATCTTCATGACCAATTACGCAAAACCTTGTGTGTTTGTCTACACATTTGTGAATTATTTAGAATTCCAACATCAACAAAATTTGAGTCCTGTCAGAAAATGCTCCTCACGTGAACAAGGAAAAACTACTTAAAGTTCATTCAAACACTTTGAAGGGGTTGGTGGAGCAGCCATGTGCATACCTGTCACCTATAATGGAGATAGACAAAAGGCTGATGGAAACAAACATGGGAACAGCTTCGGCATGGGTGCACTCTGCTTTTTAGTGCATCAGCATCTTGTCATTGAACTGACATTAAAACACAGCACACGTTCTTTTTCAATTTGATACTTTACTTTGACAATCTGCGAGATTTTTATTAAATTGAAGTGGGATGTCAAAAAAGAAAAACAAATGGTTTCCTTTGTGGTAAAACAGCTGCCATAGCTTTATTTGTCAGAAATGCATGTGCCAGTTATGTAAAAACTAATAAATCTTTTTATAGAAAACATAAAGATATAAAAAGGATTAGAAAGTTCTTATACAGCTTTAAATCTCTGGGATACATATGCATTCTAAGCAGGAAGTTGTGCAGAATAAAGTCAATAAAATTGTATTGAAAGCCAGTTATTATACTTTTTATGCCTCCTGCTCGATGATACTGCAGCTATATAAATGATTTATATGTCTTTTGTTCTTAATACCTATATTTTTGTGACACTCTTCCAAATGTTTGGTGTCTATCTTAAAGTTTATGGTCAGAACTAGATCTAGTAGCAGAAGAAATTTCAGTACAGTAAATCAAAGCATTTTGTCGGTTTATGTCTGATTGTACTGTGTATTCTGCTGTACTGGTGTGTTGAGCCACAATATGCTTTCCAGCAAAATAAGCATGACAGCTTGCTGTGTTGTAGTTGCATTGTCCTCACGGGATACACACAGCAGGATGTCCCATTTACGGAGAAGACTGATTATTCTGTTAAGTTCACCTGAAGGCAACATATAATTCCTTCCTGCAGTGACAGAGGAAACTGCATTGATTATGTGCAGTAAAAATAAAGCAACAAAAACAACGCTAACTGTCAATCTGTCATGCATCCGCCCCCGGTTACACTGTCACTGTATCTCCCCACTGGGTCACTCTGCCGGTTTCTTCATGATTTATTTCCAACTGTGCCATTAAAACAAGGGAGCACTGAGTACACTGTTTATACTGTCTATGAGGTAAAAAGCCATTGGCTTGTCTTGACACAGTCCTTAGTGAGTTGAGTGATTGAGCCTGTGAGTATATCAGTTCTGCTAGGCGAGGAGAGATCAGGACATTGATTGTGCGATGATAAACTGATAAGATGAGGCCATCTGTTGGTCCAGGCTACTGGACCGTTACATGAAAGGCTTCCACTTACCTGTTCAATCACACAACAACGGGGATTAGATGGGACCTTTTGACACCGGGCGTCAGAGGAAAAGAGAAGAGCTTTGTTTAACATGTGGAACAAAACCTTCATAAAGCACACAGGAAAAAGGAAAATGGTATTTGACTAGCAGATATAACCTGCTGCAGTACTCTTTATCTCTACCTTGTTGATTACACAATTAGCATATTGCTGATATGTATAATAGTGATTTTTATAATTCAATCCATCACAATAGCTTCAGGTATCATTTCTTGAGAATTGCTCTGAGTAACTCTGCCCAAACTAATTACCTCAAAGAATCAATTCGTTTTTTATGATGCTACAATTGAGCCTTGAAACTGGAGATTTTTTTTTTAAATTTAGTTTCCATGGAACATTCCAGTTTGCTGATTTATGTAGCCAGGCACATGGAGCAGTTTGTCCAGACTGCAGAACAGTTCTATACCTTAAAGGTCAGCCCAACTATTCTTTAAGTGTCCCGTGAGTGTTACCTTAGGGGTACACCAGAGAGACACCAATCCCTGCATGCAGACACTGGCTAAAATGCTTGCACACCAAATGTGGAAACATCAATCATTGATTTCAGTTTGAAATTAAAAAAAGGCATCCATCTGTACCATGAAAGGCTGGGGCATTGCTGGTTGTAGCTCAAAAGCTGATCAGTGTTCTATATTTTTAATTATGTGTTATGTGTACAAAAAACGTGGTGTTTTAGAAATGTAGGTGACATTTCAACACAGTCCTCTAAATTAACTAACTGCCTCGCAGAATAATTGATATCAGCATTTTCTCATCTGACACCCTTCCAGAACCAAATCACAATTTCAAAGATAATGTAATCCGAAACTACTATTTTTAAGATTTGGTTGGGACAAATACTTGGTAAGAGCTAGGGGAAGATTGTGATTTGGGTTCAAATATGTTTTCTTGACTCGGACATTTTCTTTACCCATCCCAAGGAAAGTCTAGGTGGATAGAGTCCCACGTCTTCCTCTTTTGCTATGTACAGACAAGAGTCATAATCACTAAGGTCAGCAAAGAGCATTGTCACTATTACCTTTACAACAAACACGCGCCTTTTTGGGCATTTGCTAAAACAACTGATAGTGTCCCTTTTCCTGGGAGGGCAGTCTCTGAAATGATTATGGTTGAATGTTGTAAACTTTGTGGTGCATTTCAAATGTCTACATGGCTTTACCATGATGGTATTTGCAAATTTCCTCCCCTGTTCATAAAAGAATCTGTGTACACCACTATAACATCGTGCATAACTGTTACTAATGTAGAAAAACTGAATGGTTTGAGGAATAATTTGCTAGACAAAATGTCATTTGAATCACACAGAACTCTGGGTACAATTAAGTTTAATTTACACTTTGCGTAAAATCTACGCCATTGCTATGGCCATACTTGGCTGGGGCTTGGTAGTGTTGCATTTCCCTCTACTCATTTCCTGGTTCTTCTTCTCCATAAACAACCTGAAATCAAAGCAATGGTGAACTTTTCCTGCTACAGATTTCCGACCGTGGTCTGAAAGCACAGGGGAGACACTTTGTATGTCTCACTATGCCGCTAGAGTCACCTCACGCCGAAGCTAATCACCGTCACTCTCACTTTCTCCCTCGCTCTATTACCCGCTGCCCACACACACACATGCATGCTCGACGTACACACCTACGTACTATTGTAAACATCAGAGCACTTACGTAGGCTGCGGCGAAAGCTCTGCATGGAGCCTCCGCAGAACCATAAATCAAGCTTTAAGTTCTTTTATCTTGTATGATTCAAATCCAACAGCATAAGAAACAAGCGGTGTGATGATCAAACAGGTTTTACACTCTAAAGACAAAAGTTCAACCAGATTATTGGTAGGTCAAAGCCAGATGGAAGTTTTTGATCATCTGGCTGCTCATGTTCAGTGAGTGTCACTAGATCCCCAGATCTCATCAACTGACTTACGGTTACAAAATAATTATCAAGAGGAATGATGAAGAATGACCACAACCACCTGTTATTTTGGGCAAAATAGTACAAATCTATGTCATATTATTTGTGAAAAAAGCTAACAAGACATGACATGTTTATGTAAATAATTTGCTTATTTCATCATTTAACTGTAAATTTGTGACGTAATGTGTATCACTGAAAAACTTAACCCTTTCCTCTCACTGTCTGTCTTTCTTCAACAGTCTGAAGAATCAAATATGTGTCCAGTGAGCGTGAGCCGAAGATAAAAAAACAACAACTATTATATTGATGTCAGACAAGCTGTGATCAGCTTGCCCTGCTTTTTCTGCCTCTGCCCTGCTACTGCTCTCCTTCACATCGTTTCAATCTCTCTCTCACTCAGCCACCCCAGCGAGGAGGAAAATAAAGATTTTTTTTTGTAACACTAGCACTGCATCAACTCTCTCACCTGTCGGTATACAGTACAGTTTAAACAGTTTCTCCATCATTGACCCTTGACCTTCTACCGCAGCTGTGTTTTTATCCACTGACAGTCTGAGAGCATTAAAATGATCTTTTTAAAAATGCACTGGATGCTAGGTACTTGAGGATGTAAGGGTTGTTTTTAACTCTTTCTTTTTGCTTTTACTTGACTGAAACAGCAAACTTATTTGAAATTAAAGGAAAAGATATACATCATTAAGCATTGTGGGCTTTATCTATGACTCAATCATTCTGTTTGCCCTCAGATTCTGTATGGTACAACTCTAATGCTTTTCTTGCATACATGCTTGCAGTGAAGTTAAATCCCCTTTCTGTCTTAAAGGGGTTGATGGCAATAATGACACCGTTCAGACTCTGAATATATGTTGTAATGGTATAATACATTTGAATTCTACAGGCTTGACTTCTGTCTAATGACTTTGGTCAATATAAGTAACAAACGATCATTTTTAAAGCTTTTAAAAGATAATTCTGATCATTCCTTTGTATAGAGCAAAAATAACAGGATCACATTTGTTTACGCAGATTTAGCCAACATTCTTATCTATAATAATAACATTGCACCCACCAGGTTAATTCTGAGATATGACAAGGCAAGAAACATTGTAAAATTTCTTTTGGGATGAATAAAGCATCTATCTATCTATCTAACTATCTATCTATCTATCTATCTATCTATCTATGAGCAGTGCTCACCTCTGATTGTATACCTCCAAGTAAACTGGTTTAGATAATCTGGCAAAACTGCTGGCTTTTTTTACAACCTGACTTATTGTTTTGTTGTAGCGTTTGCACCATTCTCCCAGATCTCAGAAATTACTTTGCTGGGAACAATGTTACCAAACACAAATTATGTCTAATGCTAAAAGAAAATGATACTTTTCCAAAAATGGTTTCCTCCTAATACGAACAGATATGAGAAGACCTGATGTCTTCCACAATTTTTGTTCTTTTTCTTTTGCTGTGTAACGCAGCGTTCAGCATACTGTATGTGGTCAGCATTCTAGGCTTAGAAATATTTCCTCTGTTTAAGATGCTTTCATTTCAGCATGGTCTTCATCTCAGGGAGGTGTAACTGGTCGCTTTAGTGAATTTGAACACTGCTGTTGAGAATCAAACATTGACATGTACTGAGTCCATTCAACTACAGAGTCTAATAGAATGGGTTGGGAGACAAGGTAAAATGAACTGAAAATGTTATGGTTTCACAAAAGAATATTGATATTGTGGAGTGTTTTAAAGAGTAATAGTTCAAATATAATATATACAGTATACATATTACATATATATATGTGTGTGTGTATACACACACAATATATATATCTTATTTTAAACTCATGTAGCATTAAAAGCCAGTGTTGTATAAATGACAACTATGAGGAAAAAAACAAATGAATAATAAATTACTGTTGTGGATCAGATTACTTTGTAATTGCTGTCTGTTTACAGTATAAGTGATTTCTTCTACTGTTATTTTCACTGCTGTGTCAACTGCAGAACGTTTTGTGATCAACTTTTAGCTTTGACTCATGTTGTTCAAGCACTTTATTTTGCAGAAACTTCAAAGTCTATTACAGCAGGAATCTCTTGAATACAAAGCGGGAGATTTGTAGAGAAAGAATTAATATTATAATTATTATTTTAAAAGAATTATCACAAACCATCATGGAATGAAAAATAACTGTTGCTGGCTGATGTCAGAGATGCCCGCCTATGCGAGAGACGCCGCCACCGCCGACATTAACAATATTTATAGAAATGTTTTTTCAATTTTGCAATTAAGAAGTGCACGTATGATTTTTTTTTTAATGGAAGTCAAAAAAAAAACTCCACTGAAATGCTCTGATCAGCCTGAGTAAAAATATTTCTGTGCTAAGGTTGCTTTGCATCAGTCGTTTTTTCCTTCATCACAGGATGTCCACCTCTTATACCCTCTAGTCCCCTTGTGCTCTATTGTGTCTGAAAAAAAGAATAAAAGACATTTGCAACTACACCTACTCTGCTTTGTATTGTTTTTATTTGTTGTCATTTACAATAATTACAGTAATAGCTTTAGAGGCTGCTTTCAGGAATTTTAAAATTGTAATGTCACTGCAACTAGTATTGTGGGACATTTAAGTAGCAAATCTGCATTATAAACTTGACAGGAAAAATACTAAACTTTTAGCTTGTGAAATAATCATGAACGTTACGCTTCTGTTTCTGGTGCAAAATACGCACATTTTTTCACTTTCTCTTGTGTAATTTTGACGTGCAATTTCAGTTTTGTGTAATGTGATCTGTACAATTGCAAAAAAACATTCATTCGTGCATAACAGCATTTTAAACCTAATCCACTTCAATACAGATACAATACATGCTATTTTTTTCACAAACATCAAGACGGGTTTAGTACATGTTCACTCAAATATTCGTAAAATATAAACATTGGAGACCAAAAAAACGAGTCCTTGAAATCCATTCTGCGGTATCAAAATCTCTTTGTCTGTCTGAAAGTGTACCTGGCACACACTTGTCTGAGGAGTTGATCAATGGGGAAGTAAGCAGCACTTCTCAGAACAAGTTGCGAAAAAAAGATATAAACATAGGGACAGCATTGCATACAGGAGGGCAATTGAAGTGGCACTGATTAAGCAAAATGAGATTCTGCCAAATGTACAGTACAGGCCAAAAGTTTGGTTACACCTTCTCATTCAATGTGTTTCCTTTATTTTCATGACTATTTACATTGTAGATTCTCAACAAACGCATCAAAACTATGAATGAACACATATGGAATTATGTAATCAACAAAAAAGTGTGAAATAACTCTTAAATATTTTAAATCCTCAAAGTAGCCACCCTTTGCTTTTTGAGGCAGTCACCTGAAATGATTTTCACTTAATTAGTGGAATTTCTTGCCTTATTAATGGAGTTGGGACCATCATTTGTGTTGTGCAGAAGTTAGGTTGATACACAGCCAACAGCCCTATTGGACAGCTGGTAGAATTCATATTATGGCAAGAACCAATCAGCTAAGTAAAGAGAAACAAGTGGCCATCATTACTGAAGAAGGTCATAGAAATGAAGGTCAGTCGGTCCGGAAAATAGCTTTGAATGTGTCCCCATGGGCAGTCACAAAAACCATTGAGAGCTACAATGAAGCTGGCTCACATAAGGACCGTCCCAAGAAAGGAGGACCAGGAGTCACCTCTGCTGCTGAGGCCAAATTGAAGGCATAATGAACCAGCATGGCTACCACAACATCCTGCGGCGACACGCCATCCCATCCAGTCTTTCAGCTTCGGGATCGTATTATCATGATGGCTTGGATCCATGGATGCAAGGCTTCAGACTGAAGGCATATCCACTTTCGCTGCGTCTAAAGTCGCTGGATCCCCAACCAGCACTTGGCTGTCCTCAGGCTGCCCCGCCTGCCTCAGGGGAGGCGTCCTCATTCCTCACTACTGTTTCGGCCCTGTCTATAGGTAGGCGTTATATTCCCAGTTCTGCTAAAATCTCTGCCTTAGCTTGCGTGCTAAGATCCTCCAGGGTCGAGATGTTAATTTGGTGAGTCTCATTTTGCCTTTTCCGAAATGTGACAAAAATATGGTGTCTGGGGATGGGTTCTCTGCATTGTACAAATTGGGAGGCACCAGGCTGTGCAGGAAGCTGTCCATATTTGGCTTTCGTGTTATTTCGGGATTTGATTTGATTTGTTTGTGTGCATTGATAGAGGAAGTTTTTCCTCGCCGCTATTGCACTGTTGCTTGCTCTGGAGGAAACTACTAGAACTGTTGGGTCCTTGTAAATTCTGGAGTGTGGTCTAGACCTACTCTATCTGTATACTGTCTCAAGTTAACTCTTGTTATAAACTGATACTATAAATAGAAGAGAATTGAAAATTGAATTCAATTGATCCGTGACCTGAACATCAAGTATGGACAGAATTTATTTTGACTGGTGCGTTTTGGATATCGAGTTCCTGGTCATGCATGTGGGAGACGCGCCAGTAGCTTCTGGTTTTGCCTGCGGTGCATTGGGTCCCATTGCCTCGCTTTGCCCCACTGTGCCGTTTCGCCGGAACCCTAGTCCCACCTCCTGTCTCTTCGTTGTGAATCCCCGCCTGGTGCTGTGGCCTGCTGGCGTCAGGTTTCTGAACTTTCCAAACCTCCTATTTGTAATAACTTTAATGAAGGTGTCTGTTCTTTTCCCGAATGCGTTTTTCTCCATGTCTGCAGCACTTGCCGAGATGTGTATCCTCGATCGGTCTGCCCCCGGCAGCAGCCCGTGCATTTTTAACTATGTTTTTGAGGTGCTGTGCCGGATCCTGCTTACTAGGGTGAGAGTGCCCTCGGTGCGTGCTTGTTTTTTTTCCTCGTAGATCCCCCCCCCCCCTGCAATGGCTCTGACTTGTCCTTGATTAAACTAAGGAGTTCTTTTTGTTTCCTCGTTGTCTCTTGGTCTGAGGAGAAGACTCGGTCTTGCCATCCACCTGGAATTTCTTGGCATTACCCATCATTCCATCGGCATTGAAGCGTCTCTCCCACTGGACAAACTCATGCGCATTCTTTGTTTCCATAACTAAACGCCAGCTTCTCTCCCTCTTCAGGCATCTAAATTTTGCTATGCATGTCATCCCTCACGGGCGCTCTTTCACTTCCAAGCCACTGGATACAGAATCCTCCGTTTCTCAGTTGCACAATTTTGTGTCCCTCGATGATGTCTGCCGCTCTGATTTGCGTTTTTGGGCTCTCCTTCTGGAGCACTGGAATTGGGTCTCGTTCCATGATGAGCTAGTGCTGCCGCTGCTTCCCAGTTTGATTCCTCAGCCCTGCATGAGATCTACCCCAGTGCTCTAGCCTGACGTGTCTGGGGCCATCTCTTTAAGCATAAACGTATCTTAGTTATGTGTAATAATCAAGTGGTTGTTAGTACGATCTATATAGGGCATTGTTCAAATAACCGAATCATGCCTTTCATAAGAAGCATCCCGTTGGTCTCCAAGAGCTAGCTCTGCATTAAATCTTAACCTCCTTCGACACTGATTTGGAATCATCGAGGATGTACATGATGGCTGCGTCCACTTTGGTAACCTATGATTTTGCATGGCATACATTTTTTTTGTATTTTGTGTATCCATTTGTGTGCCGTTTAAACCCCTATAAAATCCTTATGAATCCTTATACCCAGCGTTTGTGCAGGTATCTGTTAATGTACTGATGCTATATAATTTAAAGTACAGTATACTCGTGGGTTGATTGCTGGCATACAGTTTCACATAAAGTTTTACGATCTATCATTTCCCAGCCTCTTTCCCAATCAGTCTATTAAATTGCTGTTGAAAGGAATTTCTAAATCTCATCCCTTTTGTCCTGACTTCAGGCAGCTAATCACTCTCGGCATTTTGCATAGAATGATGTCGACACTCAGGAAAGGCGTTTTTTGTCCCTACATTTTTACACTTCTGGAGGAGGTTTTCCTGCTAGCTTTTTATGCATTTCTCAGATGCAGTGAATTTACTACTCCGTCCAAATCCTTCAACCCTGATAGAGATATCAGTTTTTCCAATCTGGCCGTTCATTCTTCGCACCGTCATTGTTGCTGACACGCTATTTTGCCCTTTTAAATCCATGTTGAAGGATCTTAAGTTACGTCCTCGTACTAACTCCCTTGCTCCTTTGTTTCTTGTTCCAGGGGACTTTCTCCTGTTGTATTGGCCCTGTGTTGCTATGCCGGCCGAGTTGCTGTGTTATCCCAGCGTGTGTTGTTGTGCAGTGGTGATGCTGTGTTTTATTCTTGTTGTATTGGCCTTGAGTTGCTGTACCGGCAGAGTTGCCATGTTATGCCGGCTTGAGTTGCCGTGGTGGGAGCAATGCTGTGTTTTGTTTCCTGTTGTGTCAACCCAAATTGCCATACCGCTTGAGTGCTGTGTTAGGCCATCTTGTGTATTTTGCCGGTGGGGATGCCATGTTGTACTGGCCTTCATTGCCATAAAGACTGGGATGTTGTGTCATGCAGGCCTAAGTTGACTTACCGGTGTATATGCTGTGTTGTGCCAGCCTGTGTTGCTGTATCGGCAGAGATGCCTTGTTATGCTAGCCTGAGTCGCCGTATTAGCGGAGATGCCATTTTGTGCCGGCCTGAGTTGCAAATGATGAAATACTGGTAGTGTTTCGCATATTGTTTTGGGGACGGATCACTACATTCTATTACATATGCGTTGCTGCATAGAAGGTACTCCTCCTGATTGAAATGTAGCTCAGTGTAAATTCTTTAAGGAAGACCTAACTTTTAATCAATGCTCTCCTAAATACAATCAGCTGTTATCCAAATAACTGTAAATATTGATGATGTTGTGTATAACTGTTAACTTTATAACTTTCTGCTCAATAAAAGTACAGGGTACACATATCTTGACATGTTCTGGGAGTTCTCCCCTGGTTAATTAATGTTACTATGCCTGTTACTGTCAATGTTTGGATTCTGAATGATCTCTCAACCTTTCAACTTGCTAGAACTCAATAACGGGCTGTATTTGCTGGACTTAAAGTTGCAAAGAAAATGATTGCAACATGTGGGAAACAACCTCATGACCTTCCTATCCGTGTATGGACTAACTTTCTACATGGAGTTCCAGGAAAAGACCCTGGAAACATTGCGCATCATCACTAACTCAGTGAGGTCTGGGTTGTAGCTTTGTGCAGGCTTGACCTCAACCTGGGCATGTGACTGGTCCCTTTTCTTGTGTCTGTCTGTATGTGTCTGTTTATGTATGTTTTTGTGTGTGTCTGTTTCTGCATGTGTTGTTTTGTCTCCCTCCCTCCCAGCAAAAATTAAAATAAATAAAGTTAGATCACAAAAAAGGAAAGGTGCCCCTTTGTGGACCAGAAGCATGGTTAGCTGCAACACTGCATTTTACTCATGTTTAATCAAATCAAACAGTGGGCAGGACCCATCCGCTTAGTTGTGTTGATTTCTAAAGTTTACTTTGACGTTTTTTAGAGTATAAAATGTATAGATCCCCCAGCCAAATCATTAGAGTTTTTTTCAGGTTGAGTGTGTGAAAGTCATGCTAAGGAATTATGTAAAAGCAGGTTTAAAGGACTTTTTTTCATAGTTTAGCTCTTAAGAACCCTGTAATACCTAATAATTGATCAGTTAATATCTTCATACAATTACTTCTTTTTTAATAATCAGGAATTGAAACAGTACAAGTCTTGAACAATTGGTTTTTTAATGGACATCTCAATAGGACCTACTCATAAAAGGTAAGGTTACTAGCTACCTATTTTCTACAAAATCAGGTTTTGCGTATTTTTAGGAACATTTATTAGATAACAGCTTTATTCGTTGGTTCTGAATAAATATTTTTTATTTTAAGGTATAGAGTTCTCAACACAAGTAATGCATTTTAGTAGTTGATGTATTCCGTTAATATGGTGAATTTCCGATCCTGGCTGGGATAGCCTTTGCCAGCTCCCTCCTTCATTGATTCGTTATAGCTGGACCTTTTCATGAGGTTTTGATAATAATAATAATAATAATAATAATAATAATAATAAAAATAATAATAATAATAATAATAATAATAATTACAGCTGCAAGCAGCATTGGACGGGCCCTTGTGACTTTGCATTTTCGTGGTACTCAGACACTGAAAAGAATTACCAACGAAAAGGAAACTCCCTGTTGAGTTCAGATACCTCACACAAGATTCTACCTTAAACGGTTCAAATTTTATGAAAAGGGAAAAGTTTTTCTTTTAATAACTTTTCATCTTTAAGGTCTTTAGATGACTCAGACTGAATTTGAAGTCGATGAAATCTCTAGGAGGGGTTTGTTAAAGTACACCTTGACTTTTAGGCCTATTTCCAGTTGCCAGTAGGTGGCTTATGACGTTGAGTCAATATTGCCATGTATATGTCCTCAGGGTTGGACTCTGATGAATTGTGAAGAATCCGAGCCAATCGGACAATGTATGCTCATGTTACACACGCTTTTTGTTTCGATTATGAAATGCACAAAATGGCCACCCAAGTTTTTTTTTTAATAAGTTTTCCTCTTTAACATCTTAAGATGGCACAGACCAAATTTGAAGTTGATCGGATGAAATCTCTAGGAGCAGTTCTTTAAAGTATGACATGTGGAAATGGCCCAAAAAAAAAAGTGACGGATTTTACGCGAGCTAATGGTGGAGAGAGGAACAATGAAACAATCAGCGAAACATTCATCACAAGTTTCGTCTTGATAGCATTTACTGTGGCAAAGATATTGCAATTGCAAATTTGCCATTTAAATGCATAGAGTTTTGCGACAAAACCAACAAATGTTGATTCTAGCGCCTCCTAATGGCCAATCGTCACCAAATTTGGAACAGAGCATCGCCACCATGTGCGGTTAAGGCTGTAGCATGAGAATAATAATTATTATTAAGAATAATTCTTAGAAAAGTAATAGGGTTGAACAGCCCTGCTGTGTGAACCGCATAGCGCTTTGCTTCTACTCTGGTTCCCGCATCCTTGGGCTTGGAACCCTAAAAAGTTGGCTACCCCAAAAGCCACATTATGAACATTGAAATTAGTTATGCTTTAAGCTGTATGGAAGTTAATCTGGTTTACTATGGGCGTTTCTACCAGTGTGACTGAAACTAATCGGAATGTGAATAGAGATGCAAATACGGATGTTGGGTTTGCACTGTGCCTGAGTAATGTGAAAAGTTTTTCATCTAATTCGCATAATTTAAAAATCTAATTATTTGGCGGTGGACTCATTTGAAAATGGAAATTATTAAGGTGTCTTAAGGTGTAAGGTATTTTTTCATGCTCGTATGATAGAAACTTGTGAAGGTGTTAATCTAAATAAATGACAAATGTATCCTAATGGTACTGACCCTTGAGGTTAATGATGTATCATTTCACTTACCCACAACTCATCTGCTATTAATCAGCATGTTAATTTTAATGAACTGATCCAGTGTGTGTGTGTGTGTGTGTGTGTGTGTGTGTGTGTGTGTAAGTGTGTGTGTCTCCTGGTCCTGGCTGTGTGTGGTGTATTTGGCCTTTTGCATGACTCTTCTGCAAATTTGAGCTAGACTACTTTATAAGCACTGCAATGATAATTGTGTAAACCTTGCCTGATGGTTGATATTTGAAATGTGTATCAGTAATGTTAGTCCTAAATTTTTTTATTGGTCTCTCTTTGTCTTGCTCACTTACTTATTTGCTGAGTGGGAATCTGGATTTTGTGGGAGGGCGGGACTACGAAACAGAGCCCTGCCGACGTCTAGTGTGAACATACTCTTAAAAATGTGGTAAATCCATAATTATAACTAAGCTACTTAACGTGACTACAATTTAACTGTTTAATGTAATTTTTCATAAAATGGTCTTAAATGACCTGCAAACAAGCCATTTTTATATAGTTTTTAGTAAAGTCTCTGGATTAAATTTTTCCTACGCAGTAGGTGAATGCTTTACGGCAGGTAGACGGCGCTACAGTAACACATTTTGGCGGGTCTAAGATTTCTTTTTAACACTGCCTGTGTTAGCGAATTTTAGCCAGGTAAAAGGAAGCAGGAAATTTCTTATACAGGCCTAATACTCTAATGTTATTTTAGAAGTTATCTGTTGTAGTTATGGCTGATACTGGGACACGGCCATCACATAAAATTATTAAATTAAATAAAGAACAACTTATAGCTCAAAGGGAAAGTAAAAGACAAGGGGCAATAACCAAGTGACCCTCTGTTGGGCTTTAACAGATGGCGACAATTACGAGATTGTTAATAATTAAAAACCGACCCCAAATTGTCTTTCAGGTATGTAATTTGCCTATTTCATTCATAAAATAACAATTTGCAATGTGGTTGTACGTCAGTAGCCTACATTAATTACGTCCCCCTTCTATTTAGTACGGATGTTTTATTCCTTTTACTCAGTGTTTGTGTTGGCTTATTATGTTAATAAAGCCAACACATCCATGGGTTTTGTGAAATGCGCCATATAAACCTAAGTTATTATTACGTTGGTTGCTACAACAAACAAGTAATGCTTTGGTTTGTGACACAGTGATTGTAATGCCTGGTTTAGCTCACGAGACATCTAAAGTAGGCTAAGTTACAGTACGCAGCACTGGAAATGCACCAATGCATCTGTAACTTATTCTTTCATTGTAAATGAATGATTTCTGGAGTGTGGACACGCAGACAGCAAATTGAAATATCACTTTCTATATGTAGATAGGGAGCTAAGTTGGTGTTGACAAGTATTGACTTTTTAATTTCCATCCATCCATCTTCATCAGCTTATCCGGTATCGGGTCGCGGGGGCAGCAGCTCCAGTAGGGGACCCCAAACTTCCCTTTCCCGAGCCACATAAACCAGCTCCGACTGGGGGATCCCGAGGCGTTCCGGGTTGGAGATATATTCTCTCCACCTAGTCCTAGGTCTTCCCCGAGGCCTCCACCCAGCTGGACGTGCCTGGAACACCTCCCCAGGGAGGCGCCCAGGAGGCATCCTTACCAGATGCCTGAACCACCTCAACTGGCTCCTTTGGATGCAAAGGAGCAGCGGCACTACTCCGAGCTCCTCTTGGATGACTGAGCTTCTCACCCTATCTCTAAGAGAGAGGCCAGCCACCCTCCTGAGGAAACCCATTTCGGCCGCTTGTACCCTTGATCTCGTTCTTTCGGTCGTGACCCAGCCTTCACGACCACAGGTGAGGGTAGGAACGAAAATTGCCCGGTAGATCAAAAGCTCCGATTCTCCGACCAATCTCACGCTCCATGGTCCCCTCACTCGCAAACAAGACCCCAAGGTACTTAAACTCCTTCCCTTGGGGTAAGGACTCACTCCCTAACCAAAGAAAGCACTTCATCGGTTTCCTGCTGAGAACCATGGCCTCAGATTTAGAGGTGCTGATCCTCATCCCATCCGCTTCACACTCGGCTGCGAACCAATCCAGTGAGTGCTGAAGGTCACAGACTGATGGACCATCAGGACCACATCTGCAAAAAGCAGCGATGAGATCCCGAGCCCACCAAACTGCAACCCCTCCCCGCCCCGACTACGCCTCAATATCCTGTCCATAAATATTACAAACAGGATAAAGCGCAGCCCTGGAGGAGGCCAACCCTCACCTGGAACGAGTTCGACTTACTGCGAGAACCCGGAAACAGCTCTTGCTTTGGTCATACAGAGATTGGATGGCCCTGAGAAGGGCCCCACCACCCCATACTCCCGCAGCACCTCTCACAAGTTCTCCCGGGGGACTCGGTCATACGCACTCTCCAGATCCACAAAACACATATAGACTGAATGAGCATACTCCCAGGCCCCCTCCAAGATCCTTGCAAGAGTGAAGATCTGATCCATTGTTCCACGGCCAGGACGGAATCCGCATTGTTCCTCTTCAATCCGAGGTTCAACTTTCGGCCAAACCCTCCTTTCTAGCACCTTGGAGTAGACTTTATCGGGGAGGCTGATAAGTGTGATACCCCTGTAATTGGCACACACCCTCTGGTCCCCCTTTTTTAAGAGGGGAATCACCACCTCGGTCTGCCACTCCTTAGGCACCGTCCCAGAATTCCATGTTCAAGAGGCGTGTCAACCAAGACATCCCCTCCACACCCAGCGATTTCAGCATTTCTGGACGGATCTCATCAATCCCTGGGGCTTTGCTGTTGTGGAGTTGTTTGACTACCTCAGCGACTTCAACCAGGAAAATTGACGACAATCCCCCATCATCCTTCAGCTCTGCCTCTACCACAGAGGGCGTTTCAGCGGGATTTAGGAGTTCCTCAAAGTGCTCCTTCCACCGCTCTATCACATCCCCAGTGGAGGTCAACAACTTCCCATCCTTACTGTACACAGCTTGGATGATTCCTCGCTTCCCCCTCATGAGGTGGCGAACAGTTTTCCAGAAGCACCTTGGTGTCGACCGAAAGTCCTTCTCCATGTATTCTCCGAACTTCTCCCACACCCGCTGCTTTGCCTCTGTCACAGCAGAGGATGCAGCCCTTCGGGCCCGTCTGTACCGTGCAGCTGAATCCGGAGTCCTCCGGGATAATATATCCCGGAAATACTCCTTCTTCAGTTGGACGGCTTCCATGACCACCGGTGTCCACCAGGGTGTTTGTGTGTTACCACCCCTTGAGGCACTAAGACCCTAAGACCACAGTTCGCCGCCGCAGCTTTAGCAATGGAAACTTTGAACATTGTCCACTCATGTTCAATGCCCCCAGCCTCCAAAGGGATGCCCGAAAAGCTCCGCCAGAGGTGTGAGTTGAAAGTCCGTTGGACACGGGCCTCGTTCAGACATTTCCAGTTTACCCACACTACCCGTTTGGGCTTACCAGGTCTATCCAGAGTCTTCCCCCACCCCCTGACCCAACTCACCACCAGATGGTGATCAGTTGACAGCTCTGCCCCTCTCTTCACCTGAGTGTCCAAAACATACGGCCTGAAATCAGATGAAACGATTATAAAATCGATCATTGACCTTTGGCCTAGGGTGCTCTGATACCACGTACACTTATGAGCATCCCTATGTTCGAACATGGTGTTTGTGATGGACAATCCATGGCTAGCACAGAAGTCCAACAACAGACAACCACTCTGGTTTAGATCAGGGAGGCCATTCCTCCCAATCACGCCTCTCCAAATATCTCCATCATTGCCCACGTGTGCGTTGAAGTCCCCCAGCAGAACTATGGGGACTCCATAGTACTGGAGCCCCATACAGGACTACATTCTTTGTCTCCAAGAAGGCCGAATACTCCAAACTCTTGTTTGCACAACAAACAACAGTGAGAGTTTCCCCCCCCATCACCTGCAGGCGTAGGGAGGCGGCCCTCTCGTCCACCGGGGTAAACTCCAACGCAGCGGCGCTCAGCCGGGGGTCTGGGAGTATCCCTACACCCGCCCGGCGCCTCACACAATTGGCAACTCCAGAGTAGGACAGAGTCCAACCCCTATCCAGGAGTACGGTTCCAGAACCGTGCGTAGAGGTAAGCCCCACCAGGTCTAACTGGTAGCGCTCCACCTCCCGCACAAGTTCCGGCTCCCTGCAACCCATATAACAGTTCACCCGACCCCTTTGGATCCTCCCACAGGGGATGGGCCCATGGCCTGGAGGGAGAAGTGCCATGTTGCTTCTTCGGGCTGTGCCTGAACCCGGATACGTGGCAAACCCGGCCACCAGGCGCTCGCTGCAGAGTTAATACCTTGTACTGCCCCCTTTGGTAAGTATCACAGCTTGGAAAGTCTTCTTGTAGCCAGCCAAGAGTCTTTTGATTCTTGTTTGAGGTATCTTCGCCCATTCTTCCTTCCAAAAGTCTTCCAGTTCTTTGAGATTTCTGTCACACAGAAGAGGTCTATCAATGGATAGACCTCTTGTAAGGTCTATCCATAGATTTTCAATGATGTTGAGGTTATGAGATTGTGAAGGCCTTGGCAAAACCTTCAGTTTACGCCTCTTGATTTAATCCACCATGGATTTTGAGGTGTGTTTAGGATCATTATCCATTTGTAGAAGACATCCTCTATAACCTCTCCGGGGAACCATCACCTTATCGTGGTGGAGAGGTTTGTGTGTCCCTATGAACCTGAGGGCTGTGTTGTCTG
>NC_048411.1:6197830-6198025 GCF_013103735.1 Etheostoma cragini | reverse complement strand
TTTGGGGTCCCCTGCTGGAGCTGCTGCCCCCGCAACCCGATACCGGATAAGCGGTCGAAGATGGATGGATGGATGGATCCTCTATAACAGATGGTATCAAGTTAGCATCCAACATTTTTTGAATCCATTATTCCTTCAACTCGTGAAATGTTCCCTGTGCCATTGGCAAAAATACAACCCCAAAGCATGACTCCC
>NC_048411.1:6192144-6197690 GCF_013103735.1 Etheostoma cragini | reverse complement strand
CCCCCCCCCCCCCCCCCCCCCCTTGCTCAACAGTTGGACAGAGGTTCTTTTCATTAAATTCCGTGCCCTTTCTTCTCCAAATGTACCTTTGCTCATTGCGGTCAACATTTTCTATTTTAACCTCATTGGTCCACAGAACTTGTTTCCACAATGCATCAGGCTTGTCTATATGTTAATCTGAAAACTTCAAAAGCTGATTTTTGTGGTGAGGACCTAGAAGATCTTTTCTTCTGATGACTCTTCCATGAAGACCCTGTTTGTACAAGTATCTCTTTATAGTGGAATGATGTACCCCAACTCCAGTGTCTGCCAGGTCTTTCTGGATGATCGTGCAGTCAAACGTGGGTTTTGTCTTGCTTTTCTCACAATCCTGCGAGCTGTTCTATCTGATATTGTTCTTGGTCTTCCAGATCTTGCTTTAACTTCCAATGTTACTGATGACTGCCATTTCTTAATTACATTCCAAACAGGGGATATTGGCATCTGAAAACACTTTACTATCTTCTTATTGCCTTCCAACTTTCGAGCCCCACCGTACATTTGCTGCTTGCGCACATCTTTCAACGCAGGCATTGCTGTTCAGAATCCCGTGTATTATGGAGCTAGATTTGTTTCTTTATTAAATGCAAGAATTAAATTGATCTGAGAGAAAAAAGATGTTTGAGAGAAAAAGTTTCACACTGATAGCAAAAATGCATTTTATGAGAGAAAAAAAATATTTTTGAAAAAAAGTTTTCATACCAATAGCAAAAAATATTGAAAAAAAGTTGAATATAAATTTGAATTTTTTTTAAATCATTTTTTTTTAAAATGTCTCTCAAAATACTTTTTCAAACTCTCAAATATATATATTTTTTGCTATATGTGTGAAAAAAACTTTTCAATCAATCTGTTTCTCTTTGCTCTCAATTAAATTTTTTGCTCTTGTCTCAGGATTTTTCTCTCAATGGTAAAATAGTGTCATGGCCGGGGCCACGTTCCTTTTGGCCAGTTGGGTGAGCACTGTCTTGTCTTGGGAGTTCATCTGAATTATAACACCAATGTCACCATCATAAATAGATAACTAGCAGCCAGCCCACTTCAAAATAGATATCTTTTAATCATCTAAACACTTTCTAACAGTCAAACTGAAACTTGTGCTATTGGTATGAAAACAGTTTCTCTCAAATATTTTTTTCTCTCTTAGATCATTTATTTTCTCGCATGTAATAAAGAAACAAATCTAGCTCCATAGTCTGTCTGCCAAAATGCAAATGAATTGTATCCAAATGAGCTGTGCCTGAAGCTGTATAGCATTCTGTCTGCTTTACCTGGGTGTAGCCCATTGTGACTTAGATCTGCAATACCGAAACTAATTGGAATGTAAATAGAGATCCAATTACAGGGAGGGGGGTGGCAAGATCTTTCCCTGTGGAATGTTACCTGCTGTGAGTATTCTAAATTAGTAAATACCAGAATGCATTTTTTCCTTTTCAGATTCTCTCAGTTCATTATTATTCTGTGAGCTGGACTGAATGCTTTGGCGGACCGGATGTTGCCTGCAGGCCGCTATGTTGGTGTTGGTGTCAACTTCAGGGCAAGAAAACCAACTTACTTAACGGAGGAATAAAAACACATGCTCATCGTTGGTGTTTTCCCCCGGAATGGGGGGAACTTTATTTTGCACATGCACAGTTGTACATCATATACAGGACATGACTGTGCCAGTGTAAGAACACACTTTAACAACATATAAATCTATATGTTATCTAAACAGCAGCAGTTGAATCTATACAGCAGCAACCGCTACTGTATAGATTCAAATGAGAGTGCTCTTGCGTGAGACGTACAAGTGATGAATGCGTCTTGTGGTCGAGACACCAGGTTTGTGTTATCACTACTACTAGCTGCTGTTACTCACTGGAATATGTGTCAAGTTAGCTAACTAAAGCTAACAGGTCTAGCAAAAAACCTTCTGGAATTGCAAGGAGTGTTGTACCCAAATTCACCTCTAAACAGTAGTTTAACAGGTTGTGTTACAGGACGGGAAATAGTTGTAACATGACTCTACAATTGACATCCACCGAGCTGTAATCCACTTTGCTTATGTTAACATTAGTTAGCTCACTCTAGTTGCTAACTGCGTTGTGAGCTTAGTTTAGCTGGGAGACAACTAAAATTAATGTTAGCAGGCCTACAGCTGTCAGAGTTAGCCTCAACTTCAAATATTACCTTCTAACAGCTGTATTCTAAGAAAAAGGTTGCTCATAAATCACAAAAACAGTAGCAATAGCACCATTGTGTTAGTTACTAATGCCATTAGCATCATAGCTAACACTATTGTTACTTAGCTAGCTAGTTTATGACTTTCTAACAGGATGTCATTGTTCTAACTGAGCACAGTTAGCCTTTACAACAGAGCCGCTTCACTACAGTTGTTAGATAATGTTCGATTACAGAGTTGATTTGTGTTTGTTGCTGTGTGCTTGTGGTGGAAAATGAATTTAAACAAAGTTGTGTGCAATGCGCCATGACTTAGACAACCCTCAAGGCCAACTTAATGTTCAAAGTCCCTCTAGTGGACAGTGTGTAACAACAACCACCTGCTAATAGTGATAGTCACAATGCATTAGCCTGAGTAGTGTAGTACATATTACATACAGGCTGCATTTGAGCATTAAATATTAAATTATTATTTGAATATAAGCAAAAAAAAGTATTATAGAGGATGCTTGACAGTTTTACACTGCACACAACTTATTTATTGTGAACAGGAAACCTGTCTAGTGAATTTCAGTATTGTTCAGCAGGTGCAGCATTGACCTGCCAATGCTAAACACAAAGCGTAATTTCTTCAATAAGAGGAGCAAGCTTTTTCTTTTTTGAGATGGAAATGGTTTGTCCATGTGTTAGTGAAATACAATCTGTTGTGGGTCTACTGCCTTTTGTGTTTTGTGTCTCCCTTTTCCCTGTGTGTCTGTCTGTGTTGTTCATCTTCCTTGGAGGGGGCGTGCGTTACGAGGAACTGGGTCAAGAGGCGTGGCCACTTATCCCTGCACTGTCAATCTGCACAGCTGATTCACGTCATCATCCATCACATCGGTATATAAACCTCTTCAGCGCCAGTTCATAAACTACACCTCCGTGGTAACTAGGCCAAAACTTTTCCCGTAAACTTTGATATTTACTAATCTTGTTTCTGCCACAGATATCGTGTCCCGTTTTGACTCCTGTGCTGCTTCACCAGACTCTCTCCGTTTGGACTAACACCTACTCCGTCACCTCCTCCCGTGCTAAAACTGTTTGTTCCCGTATGCTGACTGTTATCAGTAAAAAAAAAACTTTTGTTGCATTTTTTATCGTCTCCTGTGGTCGTTCTGTGTCTGGGTCCAAACCGAAACCCTAACACAATCAACTATCCAATGCTGGACAGCTGGACTGCTTGTTACAGATACCCTTTCACATTGAAATTATTTCCTGAGGGTTTGTCGGCTGAATGTGCATGAGTTGAATATTTTTAATTTAGGCATTGATATTGCTTCTTTATTTCAGAATAAAACTCCCTTGCACATTCTCCTACACTAAGTGCATAAAATACATGTCACTTTATTTCTTTGCTTGATTTGTTTAGTTAGGCATTTTCATTCCTCTATGGGTTTAAATCCATGTATAATAATTAAGGCACTTTACTTGCATCACACGTGCATCAGTGTTTCTGATCTTTATAAAACAAATGCAAGCCAAGGCATGTTTCATTCATCTCACTTAACTCCAAATGTACACAGTCACATAATGATAATTGAGTCTTCATAGCTGTATGTACTGATTGGTATATTCTTAACTTTGCTCCTAAATTCAGTCATTTCTGCATAAAGAATATTTAGAGCTTATTGCATCAAACAACTAATGCCTCTTCTAGGATGAAATGAAATTCTCTGTCTGCATACAAAGTGGGTGAAAGTTATTATAGAAAAAAATGAGCGTGAATAAATTATTAATGGCAAATGAATAAAATATTTTTTGCCTCATAATTTCCTGAGGCTGAAATGCAGCCTCCTTAAACCTCCCTAAAGCCGACTGGGAGCTTTGCTCTCATTACCAGAGCCAATTTTACATATGATGTTTAGGGAATGCAGGCGTTTGCGGCATGGCTCTCAACACCTCACTCACAACTCACAGTATACACGCACAAGTATGAAGACACATATTTAAATGTGCTCAGACCAGTGCCGGCTGGTGAAAAATATTGTTGATGGGGCTGTTTGTGCAGCCCCAGACAATCTTTTGAATTTTGTAAATGTGATTTCCTGCGAGTGAATTTTAGGGAGATCCCAATTCATTCACAATTATCAATTTGCTTGTGTAAATTCCATTGTTTCACACATATTAACTCATATTTGTTATTCACTATTTTATGTACGCCAATAAATTAAAAAACAGACATTGTGAGCTGTTGATGCAGAGGAGCGCTGCTCAGTTTAAAAACAACCACACAGGTGACGCACAGATAGTTAAGCCGACACTTAGACTAGGCTACAAGGACACTGTTTTCTGGTGTCATTTAATGATCATAAATGTAGCCTTCATCAGAGAAAGCAAGGATGAAAAATGGGCTTGATGAAAGCCCTTTGTGATGCGTGAGATTGGTGAATTGCGGCTCCCTATTGATATAATGGTGACGTCCATGTCCCTTGCCTATATCAATAAAAGGAGTCAAACCAGTCAAAACAAATGGTCTAAAAAGACAATATTAATTTACACAGGTAATGATAATGAACAAGTTGCATGTTTATTATGCTTCGTGTCCAGATAGCAATTAAAAATGCATAACAATACATCATAATATAGAATACAACAATCTAGTTCTTTAATCAATCTCCAGCTGTAGACTAATTATCTTTAAAGTGCACTGTAGACAAATTGACAATTGGATAATGGCTAACAGTCTGTGTTGACACTAGAAAGAGAGAAGGCTCTCAAAGACGACATTCTCTAAGTGAACACCAAGTATGAGCAGAAAGATGATTTTAACATTTTAACTAGTATGACACAGTAATCCAGCTCAGAACTTAAAAACAACAAAAAAGCAAGTTTTACATATAGTTACATGAAGCTATGTTCCTACTGAGATCAACTTTTAATGGCAAATGTGTGAGAAACATGGTGTGTATGTGTGAGTAAGTGAATAACTGAGAGCGAGTGACAGAGACAGCTAAAGAAGCTTGTTGAAATGAGATAGCAGGTGGCAGATATATTAGCAAGCACTCAGCTAAGCCATCTGTCTCTAAAAATAAAATGCTTTTTTAATACCAGAGCCTGTTGAGCTATTGTTAAATAATCCTAAATCTAGTGTGCTGTGTATCTCCTTAATAATACCAGATTAAGCTAGGGGTTAATTGGGGCTGCTACTCATTACAATCATTGACATATGGAGCAACCTCCACTAGACAGATCAAACTAAACAGGTAAGATTTCACTTAAACACAATTTCGGACTTCCGGTTGGACCGCAAGATGGAGTAGACGCTTTTTCCTGAGCTCCCACCTCGAACATTATTACTCTATTAA
>NC_048411.1:6189671-6192044 GCF_013103735.1 Etheostoma cragini | reverse complement strand
TATAACTACTGTGTTTTCATTGTACTAATGATTGATGTGTATCAAGTTGTGAAATGCAATAAAGAAAGTTGGACAAAACACAATTTCCATTTTTTGTGAGTATGAGTACCAAAGGAACAAACTTAAATCCCTTATCCCACTAACTGCCTTTATAGTACGTCTGTCTGATCTCCTGTCCAATCATTGTACGTACTGTTCTCCATTGTTCATGCACTGTTATGCATACCCGTAACCATTTATTCTATCATTCACCTCTTCACCTGCACTGTTATCATATCTGTTTATGCTCTTTTGCACTATTCATTCCCACCTTTCTTGTCATTGAATTTTTGTACATCTCATCTGGGATGCATTGCTACCTACACCATTATTTGCACTACCTGTATATTGACACTTTGCTTTACTCAGCATTTAGAATATTTGTGTTCACTGTGTTATTACTATCTACATAACTATACAATGGCTCTACATACACACATCAATACGTAATTGTAGAGTGAAAATTTTAGTTTGTAGTTTACAAACTACATTCTCATCTTCCAACATTCTCCTGAAACCCCCGGCCTCTCTTTAGTATGGCATCAGAGTGTCCTTTGTCTCAAATGGTTTGGAAGCACTTAACCAGTTCATCTTTGTGCTCATAAACTGTGTTAACAGCACGACTGTGGAAGTTCCATCGAGCTGTTGAAGCACCTTGAAGTTGATGTGCCACCACATCATCCAGCACTGCCGTTCGTTTGGATGACTTTGAAAAGAATGTAGAAAACCCCCCATTGTCCAAAAAAAAAAAACTGGCTTATCTTGGGATTGCGGGATGTTGCCTGCTGCATTATAAGGTTCAACTGATGTTTATAACAGTGAACGTAGTAGGCCCCTACATAGACATCTTGCACTTTACGGTGCACTCCACCTGTAGCACCCCTCATCACTGCGGCACCATCATAGGCCTGGGCAATTCATTTTCTCTCTTGTCTTGCAGGAACAATGGTACTCAGCCTTTCCAAAACTGCAGTGGCAATTGTATCAGCGGTTGTATTTGGAAGCGCAAAAAACTCGTTCCTGAATGTTGTTGTGGCCATCTATATACACATATGCACAAACACAAGCTGGCAATGAGTGCAGACATCGGTTGTCTCATCTGCCTGAATGGCAATATAGTCCAACTGTTTCCCCTCTTCCGGAATGCGGTCTCTGAGAGCTGACAACATTGCGTCTAACAGTTTGTTTTGCACGGTCTTTGAAGTGCCTTTAAAAACAGTGGCATTCTCTAGATGCACCTCCATCTCACGGTCGATTGAGGCCATGAGATCAATGCGACCCAGGAAAATGCCAGGGTTTTCTGATCATGACCACGCAAAGAAAGTTCAAATGCACCCCAAAATGTCAAGGCATCAATGATGTTTGACAATAAATGCTGATTCCTGTGCAACTCCTCGTTGTGCCGTCTAAAGGCACATCTAGCTGTGTGGCTATGCTAATTTGGCCTGGCATGGCTAGCTTCACAGAGTTGTCCATATGCACTCGTTGCACACTTTAAACAATAGGCAAGGGAAGCAACAGATTGCATTGGCGTGCCCACAGCTTGTTAGCCGAGCCAAGATTTGCAAAATATGTACTTTTTTGAGTTGCAACTGGGCAATCACTGGCCTAAATTCCAGTCTGGTAGTGCTGAGCGAATTGGAGCCCAGGGCAAACAGCCTATTGGCTACTACACCTAAATGATACATGTAATGTACGCTCAACACCATCACGTTCATTTTGAGTGAAAGTGAATTCAAACATAACTTTTGAAAAATTCTCAAACATTTAAAACAATTATTACTAGTGTGTAAACAACAGACTATTTTTCAAAATGAAAGATTATAAAAAATATATAACTAAAAGAAAAATCTATGAGCCATAATTTTTTTCCCTACAATGGCCTTAGGACGCTGTTGTAGCAGAAGCAACTTGCGTTTGCCAAAATCAAGCTGACATTGTCTGTGGCAGATAAAGTTTCTGATCTTTCTTGGGGTGGTTTACTGGTCCGGCCCACTTGAGATCAAATTAGGGGTATGTGACCGATGAAATAAAATGACTTTAACACCCCTGGTATAAGTGCATAAGCATCTCAATCCCCCCCTGGTGGCTGGCTGCAGTATAGCTCATAAGTCACGCCTTCACCATGTAAGCGAATGAGACACGAGACACCAAACAAAATGTCAAAGTACATGTCAAATACATTTTTCCCAAAGATGGTTACTCCATCTCATGATGATTTTGGTTTGTTCAAAACTTTTGGTAGTTAGTTAGTTAGTTTCCATCCATCCATCCATCTTCGACCGCTTATCCGGTATCGGGTCGCGGGGGCAGCAGCTCCAGCAGGGGACCCCA